>NW_010972664.1:4486573-4535378 GCF_000737465.1 Haliaeetus leucocephalus
TGATGGTTGGACTTGATGATCTTGAGGGTCTTTTCCAACCTAAATGATTCTATGGTTCTATGATTCTAATGTCTGTGCTTTAGTTTGCATCGATACTTTGGTGTGTATAAACAGCCCTCCTTTATGATGAAACCAACCTGAAAGATGCACTACAAGTGGTTGTCATATTCGAATAAGTGTAAAGTCCAGAGGACCAGACCAGGGTCAGTCCAAAGTAAACCCCTTAAAGCATGGACAGTATAGATACCAGCTCCTCAACACAGAAGGTTTCACTGTGTGTGGGTCATCCATGCTCCTAGCTCCACACTACTTGTTCATGTAGAGACAGCCTATGCTTCAGTACTACATGTGGTTCAGATATTTATTTGGGCAGAGATCTTCACATCACTGTCTGCCAAACAGCACAGATGTACTCTGTTCTTGTACACGGCTGGGTACCTTCCAGCTGGAGTTGAAGTGCAGTGTAAACTCTGATGCTGCCTCCTTAGGTGAGTAAACTAACCCACACTTACAGTGCCTCAAAGCCTGTAAGAAGGTTAGTGAAAAACCTTGAGTCTGGACTGGCTTTGTAGTGGTAGCACTTTTCACTTTCTGATACAGCAAAAGCATTTTACCTGGCATGCATTGTGCAGTTAATGAGCTACTTCTATTGACGTGGTCCTCTTAGGGCAGCAGGTTCTCAGGTTTTTTTAGTTGTAGACAGAAAAATTTTCCTAGACTGTTAAAAATTGTTTCATGTCAAAGACTAGAACTAGATAAAGTGCATGACCTGTTGCATGAGATATAATTAACTTAGGAGCAGTTTGGCCATATCTGAAGCAATAGAAAGCAATTTTCTTGAGAAAGGTTGAAAAAATCCATATTGATCAGTACTAAGTAGTAAAAATTTATTGCAATGTTGTCAGTTGCCTTATTCCAAATCAATACAAATCTCACCAAAAGCTTCTTAAATGCAATAAGAATTTGACAAGGCCTTTTTGTCACAGATTAGTGTTAAAGCAATGAAAAGGGCCCCAAGGAAAACTGTTTCTGACCAGAATGCCAGCTGTATCCTGTTTCAGCAGTACTCCTTTTGGTATAGGACATCTTTATTGGCATTTTGGAACCCTGAAGAAAAGCTTAATGTTTTATCAGTTAACTAATGCAAATGTTAAGAAATGCCTAAAGACCTTGCATTTCTGACTGTTCTTATCAAATCATAAAAGTTGTTAGTTTTCAGAAGAAAAATATCTATCAATTAGCCACCTGAATAAGAACGAAAGATTGGATATAGAAGGAATATTCTTTCTGCTGACAATTTAAAGAAAAAAACTTTCATTAAAAACTATTTTAGTCAGAGGACTAAGATCCCATGATAGGATCTTAGATCCTGAAATTAGCACACACCAATATGAGAGTAATGCTTTTTCTTAGAAAAGCATTCAGAACAATTTCAACTCAGCTATAACACAGATTTAGGTCCCAAAGCAGCACAATCTAATTTCAGGTAGCAAAGAACTAAGACAACATCCCCTTTACTTTTAGAACAAATGTTTTTCAGGAATTCTGGTTGTACTAGCATTTGATAGATTAAATGGCATTACCATAGTAGTTTGCATGAAAAGAGCTATTTTAGTTATTAAGCTGTCATGTCCTTCATTATTTCTGCAGAAAATGTACACACACATTCATTAAAAATTAACAAATCTAGAATTAGTGATAAGTATCGACTTAACATGTTTTGAATCATGTATTTTTCAAAGCTTGAAATGATCTCTTGGTTTCATTGGGGACAGGGGACCTGAATGCCTGCAAATGTGTGGCCACAAATAGTGCAAATTCTGTTGAAAGACAATGGTATTTGTGATCCTAAATCACTCAGAACCTGTTAAAAAATCACACTATTTTTGTCCTTTGTGTAAGATAGTGTCTGTCCAGTAATGTGATATAGCTCTTTAACCCTAGCTCTTTCAAAATACACTTGCCACTCAACATCTTGAGTGTGCACTACATTGGTGCATTCACTTATGCTAAGTCAATCCACACTTTTAGAACCAGACATTCATCTCACTTAAAAGACAGCAAATAATAGGAGGAAGTCACTTCCTAAAACTTTCTTGGGTGTTTCTAATTATACAAGTGCTGCTTCTGTGCTGCTGTGTTCCACCTGAACCTGAACAGTTTGTCTTGAATGCTTGCTCTCAACCAAGACAGCAAGGCTACTCCATTTCATAGGCAGAGTCTGATGGAGGCTATCCACCAATTAATAAAAGAGAAATAGCTATTTAGAAGGCAAGGGCTATTTTCTGGTTGAAACCCTTTATATTATTTTGTCAAATATTTAGCAATTTTCTGCTTATATGCAAGGTTTCCCATGAATTACTACTTAAAAACATGAGTAAGAAAAAAACAGGTGGAGCAGTGTGTCTATAAATGAAAATACTGGAGAATAAGAAAGGAAGGCCTGTAGAATAGAGGACAAACTCTCCAGAATGCAGAGTTCCAGAGTAACTAGGAAGGGGGCAGGGGGGGAGGAAGACACCCCCCTGCCCCTCCCCCCTTCAAAAGAACCCCCAAACCTCACAAAAGCAATTGGAAATCTTAATAAGGAGAATAGATAGAAATTAGATTTTCTTTATCTTGGTGCTGATATGTTGAGCTGTTTGATAAGCCACAGATGAAAGACAGCAAATTTTTGGAAGAGTGCTGCATACCTGTAAGGAATACAACCACTGTGTGTTATCTGTTCCACACAAGAACTCAAACCTCAGAACTCCTAATTATGAAGCTTTGGAGTGACTAACAACAAAGCTGGAATTGCCTTTCCCACATATGCAAGTTTGGAAGCTTTCTGGAACCTTTCATTTTTTATGAGATTGGAGTCAGGAAGGAACCAAAGCTGAGAATCACATTTCCAATGGAAAAAAGACAGTTTCTGCTCATCAAGTTGCAAAATGTAACTACATCAGAGCCTATATTTTCATTGCTGAGGAAGACCATGGTAGAGAGGATCAGTAATCCACAGAACACACAGGAACAAGCCCAGCCCTGAAAGCAACTGAAAAGGAGGAATCAGAAAGATGAAAATGGAAGTGTATGGAAGATGTGGAAGCAAACCAGATTGTAGCAGTGGCTGGCACTTGGAAAGAGATGCTACATTTACAGGAGAAAAAATTATCAAAAGCTCACAGGGAAAAAAACAACTAATCAAAGAACGACAAAAAACCCACAAAAACCACAATTCAGAAAGTATCTTCCTATTGCATGCGAAGTGCCACTAGTGTCTGGTTGTATGAGGACTCTTTTTCTGTTTGGCTGCAGAGCCACTTTAAACACATTAGCCGAAATCCTGTGCAGTTCTCCACAGAGTTCTTGGCTGCAGAAACCATCCTGTCGGCTACTTTCTGTTGGTGCCTGATTCCTTGTGGTGGGAGTCATCCTCCCCTGACCTCTTCTGTGCAAACTGCAAGTGGTTTAAACTACTCAGTCCAACTTAGCATTAGAAGTCAGCAGTTGCCAGTCTTACATCAGAGACAACACCACTTCCATATTGTCACTATTTTGCAGTTTTTCAGTGCTTTTCATCTTCTGCTTAAGATGACAGGCTAACCTATTTATTTAATTTTACACTGGAACACAGCAGGAGAGGAATAGTCACCTAGTCAGACAATAGTTTAGATGGATGAAGGAAGTACAGTAGCAGCAAATTCAAAGTCTGGTGCTAAATCAGCTCAGCTTAGGTTAGTGATAGACACATTAAACATCTTGGCCAGTTTTAGCTGAAAAGCAATGTAGAAAGCTGTTAAGAAACTGACAGCAAGAATTTAACATCTGAGATGCTGAAAATTCATCAGTGACTTATAGGCCTTTGAATGTCTATGTATTCACATTAAAAGAGTCAGAACTAATTTTCATTCTAAATTATATGAACAATTTACAAAGAGAAAAGAGGTTGAAAGCAATTGCTAACATTCAAGCTGACTGTCATGCTTTTTTCATCTTTTGTCACCTTTTTTTTCATAAACGTGTAATGTGTGTATCTTTGTACTAAACAAAATCACTTCCAGACTCAGTTCTTAAGTCAAGTGCTTAGGGAAGTGTAATGCAAACGAAGCAAAAGATACTGTAGCTTTATTTCATGTAATATTTTTCTTCAGCCTGCTGAAAACACAATTCTTACACTGTAGTCAATGGCAAAACTTGCTGCAGAGCAACATAACCACTTAGCTGTGTTCTAAAATTTTTGTTCTTAGTGGGTGTGATGAAGTCGATGGAGGAGGGAGTGAGACCTTGATGGGACTTCAGGGCAATGGAGGGATGCCTCAGAGGACATGGATTAGTGAGAACAGGTCTTTCCCTGCTCCCAGACATGATTTGGGATCTGGTTTCCAGTACATTTTTTTTGTGCTTCCAGTACATTTATGGGATGCTGCAGATGGTTTGTAATGTTTTCAACTGTGTCCCTGCCACCATAAAAGAAATACTTCATTTTAGTAGGTAAGGTAGGGAGATACAGAGTACAAATGAGTCTGAATAATAGTAATTTTAACATAAATCACAACATGGGAAGAAGTTACAGCTAAGATGTGGTTTAGGAGGCTGCTTCCTATTACCTCTCACCTTTCCGTTGGTAGTTACTAGTCCTCTGAAAAGACCCAGAAAGTGACTACAGGAGTGTTTATTTAACCTTTTTGGGACAGTGTAAGACTTGAAATCTTTTCCTGGATTTCCTAATGAAACCCAGGAATTTCATTAACTGAATGTACATTTTGGTTTCCTTTGCAAAATCAGCATATGATGGCAGAATTTATCAATGATAATGTCATGTTCTCGTTCTATCTTCTATTGAGAATATAGATCACTGCAAACCAGAGTAAACACAGCTGTTACATAGGCAATGCAGACAAAAATGCATTCAAAGTTTTAATCCAGCCAATTTCATTATAGTCAATAGTAGATATGCAGAAATGGGCTTGAGAGAGTTATTTACGGGGAGGATTGCAGAGACAGCTCTTTTATTGACTGCTGCTCTTATGGAACAAAACACAGAAAAGAGGATTTTTTGTAAGGCGTTTGTAAGCCATAACTGTCTCTTTAGATGGTTGAGTTGTGTTAAAGGCTAGATTATGGAAGCATCCTTATGTTCTGTGATGAATTAAAAAAAGATTTGCTGCCTTGGACAATAGAAAGTCATGCAGTCCAATACTAAGTAACATCTGCTATGTGCTTTTATGCCACTTGCGGACTGTAAAACACATAGCGGGGATCTATTGAAAAGGAGGCAGTTTTCAAGGTCCAAAATATACCAACAGGTAACAGATGTTTTGGTCAGATGGTTAAATGAAAATATACATTTTGTTACTGGTGTCAGAGACAGCAAATAAGACCAGAATTTATGACTTAAAGAATTTCTTACACAGTAATTTTCTTAAAAACCTCCTCAGGATACAAAACAACTTTACAAATAAACTCCATGTTCCTATCATCAAGTAATTCTATTTTAGGTGTTTGTGAATGTATCCTCAATTTTACCTTGATTGACCCAAGCACTTCTGTCAGATTTCCAGATTTTCTATGTATCCAGCAAACTAATTAAAATTGGACACTTACAGATGGTTTGTATGATTTTAATATGCATGTTGTGTATTTATAAGCATCTTCTGCTATGTCTAGTACTTCAGTAGGGAAATGGGAACATAGCCTGATTGAATGCTTTTCATATTGCTAGGATATTTTTACTACTACTTCATATTAAGCTATGACACTCCTTTTAGCAATCTGGTAAGACTTCATTGACCATTCTAATTTAAGCTGCTTGTCTTTAATTGACAAAGCATTTGTAGAAAGCCATGAATGTGTTCTTCAGGGTTCTCTGAAATTTCAGAGAAGCAGGGTGAAGCTGTTGGAGAAAGCAGATGAGTTCAGTTTTTTCTAAGGCACTGTCATGGCTCATGAAGGCCCTCAAAAGGGTAGCCTCAGTACTTTTGGCACTGCTATGGGACAGTGAAAGGCCACTATGCAGTCTATGAACTGGCTACTGACTGATGAGATACAGAGACTTTCCAAATGTCCTGGATCCATGGAAAGCTTGAAGAGTGGTTGCTTCCCACCACACAGTTTACCAATGATCTGTACTGGTAATCTGTGACTGTAAAGGGCAGAAGATCCCAGAACTGAAAGAGAACGTGGATATTCGCATAGCACCGTTGCTAATTTATCCCATTACAATTCATGAAACGTGATTCAGTTGCTACAGTATTGCTGCACCCTTAAAACATGAGTCCCTTGCCACCTGTTATCAATGTTGTGTTTGCCTATCATTGCTACTTTATTTCAATTGATGCACTCAAGTTCTCCACCCTTGGCAGCGGGGAATCTGATCTCCTTCCAGCTTCCCTACAGTGCATCCCAGAACTCCTCAACTTAAACTATCTTACATGGTCATATCTTCTTTCTTGGAAGCAGAGAATAAGGCAGGTTTTTTAATTATAATTTTTTTTTCAAGATATGCTATTTATTAATCTGAACTGGGTGAGACAAAAATCAATTTTTTTTTTTTTTTAATTCCAATTGGTTTGATTCATGTATTTTCACATGTCAGGTTCCTAAACTGACAGGATACATAGAATTTTCAAAAATAAACATAAGGAATTGCTTATCGGAGCCCTGCAGGTTGATCTCTGTCCTTCCCCATGGTAACACTTTTTCAGCACAGTAGCAGCCAGCAGAGTAGATAATGGGGCACTTCTGAACCTGAAAATTAGATGCTGTCTGCCATGACTAAAAAGAAAAATCTCACGGTGGAGGGATATGAAGAAAAGGGGATGAAATTAATTTTTGTTTGTATTTAAAAACAAAAAAAAAGGCAGGTGCAAAAATACAGGAAGTCAGCACTAAGAAGAGAGAGGCGTGCATGTGAAGTTAGGGAGATCACCAGACCAACCTATGCAATTGTCTGATAAGAGTAACACAGACTTTTTTCACTCATTTAATAGGTACAAAGTTTGTTTGGATTTATTTATTGGAAATTTTAGTGATTAGCTAAAAGAGACAGTCTCTTGTTTTCTTTCATATAATTCCCTACCTAGGTTATCAGGGTATGTAAGGGATTATTTTGTATATATGTTGACAATGGTACTGCAGTGCCTGTATTGCCATTTCCTTTTTACAGTGGCAATATTTATGAGTAACAATGTGAAATGAATAGGTGAATTTTTCTAAGCAGGCAGCAAAAAAAAGCTTGTGGGTAATTATATGATGCAGATGAATAAGAGTTATTTTCTAAAAAAAAAGAAGGCAGATTTAATTTTTTTTACTTCTTTAAATTGTTGTGTGTATGTACCTATTAATGAATCAACTGATATAAGGGAGATAAGAGAGGAGAAAGATTAAAGCCTACTTTTTTTAATGCAAAGAGCCCTTTGACTTTTCTATCAATTCAAGGATGTTTTGTGCTTGTAAAGTAAAAAGATAAATGAACTTCCTCAAAAATTTCTCAGTAGTGGTTGCTGATGCTGGGCAACAATACCCCTTTTCTGATTGACAGCTACAGCACTCTAACTCTGTCTCTTATAATACAAACATCACACTGAATCTTTCACAAATAGATGTAGTCTCCTTCCCTTTATTAGCTTTCTCATCCCATAGAGTGCAGTCAGTATAGGCATCATTCCTGTCCTTTAGAAAGAAGTAGATTAGTCCATTTCCTCATGGGGGTTTGCATAGTCCTTCAATAGACGTGACTGGAAGAGGAAGAGGCTGAAGATGGTGGCCTAAGGGAATAAACTGCTGACTTGATAAATCTTTGGGTCTTAAGAGGTCATCTCTTGATGTCTGAAAGAAAGATTGACTTACCAGCAAATATGAGCACTAGTCTTTATGGCTTTGTGAGGGTTTTTTTAAGTAACACAGAAAACATTTGTATATGAGATACTTATAAATTTTCTACAACTACAGAAACAGTGTTTTCCTTTCTTATGTCTTATGAAATTCTCATAGAATTATTTATTCTTTTTTACACTGTGTGCACACTGTCCATGAGATGTGCAGGGAATTTTAATGAGTTTTTACATTAACAAATGCACCTATGAAATACAACATGGAAAAATCTGAAACCCTGTGAACTTTTGTTACACGTGACACCTCATAGACCCTAAAGAGAGTAAGAGCAATGAACAGCACATTGTTAATGAAAATTCTGATTTTTCATATCCGTTGTCCTGAGATGAAGAATCAACTGCAGCTAGGAGCAGATTAACTTTAATTAATTTTCTTTTTCCTTGAGTATTTCATAACTTGTAAAGTTTTATTCTGTCACAGGAATACCTATGTATTTTTGGCAGGGGATTGTCCACAAACATTTAATTTTTATCACTCCTTGCTAGGGTAGATTCTAAAAACTCATAGCCAGACACTTAGTTATAGAAATCAAGGAGGTGCATCAGGAATCAAAGGAACGGTCTGTGTTTGAAAACAGTTTATTTTATTTTATTTTTTTTTTAATAACTGTATTATGTAGATAGGGGCTGCAGGCAAAGAAGTGTAATCTGCATACCTTTGGACTGTGATTTAAGAAGGATTCGCTTCCAAGACAGCCAGACCACCCTGTTATGCCACTGTCTGTGGAGGGTTAAGAGTCTGGGTTAGGACACAGAGTTTCAAACGAGGCCCACTTAGTAGACGGCCTGTGCTCATTTTTGGCTGACGTGAAATCTATTGGTAGATTATGCTTTCTAGATATCTTTTGTTTCTGTAACTTGCTCTTGGCAAATTTCCTGCAGCTGCTTATTACCCAGAGTCCACAAAAGCACTGGGTACTTCTGGGTACTTTTGTGAGTGCAGAAGGCTGTCTAGACTGCAGAAGGAGTCTAAAAGTACCTTTGTTACTTGAGGGAAATAGCAAAGTGCTACTCTTCCATGTGATGTGCTCAAACTCTCATAATTTGTTGTTGAGCAGGGAGTTAGATTCCGATGTAAATTCCAGGTGGTTTTTGGAGCTGATCTTGATTTCAGTTTGACACTTGGGGCAAATGCAAATGTTGCACACGTAGATCAAAGTTTTCTGGAAGCACAACAAATCTGTGAACAGAATTTGTGACCTACCTCCATTAAAAGATTTTTCTTAATTCCTTATTGTTAGGGTCTTAAGTTGTGAAGTGGATTGGTACTTTTAAATAACAGCTGTCAGGACAAACAGTTGTATACAGTTCTGTTTTGTTTTTTTTGAAACATCTCTCTCCTGAGAGCTCTATAATCTAAGTCCAGATTGCTGCTGTCCTCCCCTGACAGGCTGGCAGAGAAGTATTGATCCATCATGGGAGGATGTGATGAAGTGACAACAGCAGGGACTTTTATTTGCTCATCTCAGGAAAAAAAAAAGTACCTGAAAGCAGTGTTAGCTAATCTCCCATGCTTAAGGAGGAAGATGATGTGCTAAGAAAAATGGGAATAATGTGCTTGATTATCACTTGATTATTGGGCAAGGGTGTGTTGGCATTAAAGTTGCCTTGCTGAGAATAAAACCATGGTAATTTGTTGCAGTCTTATGATTGTATGCAATAGGGTTGAGAGAAGCACTTGGGGCCTACCCCCACAATCAAAACCAACTGCAAAAGACGTGTTCTGTCCAAAGGGTCCACAGAATGTCTTGCCCGCCACCTGTCAGAGGCCACAAAACATTGCAAACACTTAGGAAAAATGTACACTGTAAAAGAAGGAAAAAAAAATCACAACTATCAACAGGAAGGTGTTGCTTTTTGTCATAGGAAAAGGTACAGGTTGATAGAAAAAGGAAGAGAGCGGAGTGTTCGGGGGCATTAGCAAAAGTCAGCATTGAACAAAAACACTGGTTTCTACAAAACCTTTGGCAGAACACAGATTCATGCCTTTTTTTTTAGAAGAAAAGAAGAATAACAGAATCAATTTGTAATAGGAATGTATATGATTCGCAAGTGCAATCTGTATTTTTTGCTTAATAGTTCATTGTGTTCTGCGTATGCTGCCAAAGAAATCAAACAAGTGTAATGTCCCCAAAGAACAAACTGTTAGGTTTAGGAGAGCAGAGGTGCATGAAAAAAAAATAAAAAATTTATTAGTATTCAGCATTGTATCTCAATGTGTCCATACATATGAAGAGTGATTGTTCTGATGCCTAGACATTGACTTTCACATTTTATTTTACACTGTGTTATGCCATGCGGTGTTAGGCTCCAGTTCTGTGATGCTCTGCTTATGGCTGGATTGCTGCATTCAGACAGACTGCAAGTGAAGTCAGCCAGCTCACAACAATTTCTAAAATTTGGGCAAAAGTGAAGAATATTAAATTGGAGAATAAGCATGATAACATGTTTATTTTTGCAAAAGTAAATCCACAAAATGTTGCTGGCTGGGGTAGCACAGACTGGGATCAGGACATAAAAGTACGCTATGGCACAAGAGCACTGCATGTGCTGCACAGTTTTCTAGATTTTTGTTCTGCTTTCTTTGCAAAAATTTTTTGGCTGTAAAACATCTTGCACTCTCTTTCCTGGGGAGTACTTCTGAAATGCAATGAGAGATACTTATCATAGCTGGATATTTTTTTGTACACAGAAGTAAAAAAAATCCTTTTATTAGGCAATATAAAGCACCTTAACTAACAGCTGTCACCAAAAACCAATATACTGTCTGTGATATGTTTAATATCTTGTGAAAATTAAGGAAGTTTTGTGACTTTGTTCTACTTAATCCCAGTTAAGTCCCTTAACTATTGATTATACCTCATTTGTAGGCTAGTTGCCATCTCCATGACTCTAGTATTTCAGTTGCTGGTCTTCACTGAGCATTCTCTGATTTTTTAAGAAAATTGGACTAAGCTGTTGTTCATGTAGGGGCACAGCAAAGAAAGAGGAGAAAGGCAAGTAGGTAATTCTCCAGAAACACTCTTGCCTAGTCACCTCAGCTTTGTATCTCTGAAACTTATTCTCTATATCTAACGTTTCTCAGCTGTGGTATAATTTTTTTTTTTTTGGTAACAGAGTAGCTGTGCCATAAAAATGGGTCAGAAAGATTGCATTAGGTAGATACATAAAATGACAGACTAGGAATATTCTCAAATTGAAGAATTTAATTTGAAAATTATAGTCTGAATTAAACAAAGCATGATTAGTCATTCACTTGCCTACTGACCTCTTAATGACTGTGCTGCTAGCTATCAGTGTGGAGTCACTCCCTTGCAGCTTCTGACTTTGACAAGAAAATGTTTTCCTTGTTGGCAGTGTGGATGCTTTTAATTGACACACATGGCGGGGGGAAGAAGAGAGAAAAGGAATCATAAAAACGTGGCAACAACAAAGCAAATAGTAGTGTATATATCAGACTAATAGTAGTGTCTAATAATTCTGGTTACTAATTTCCTAACATAGATTCACACTAAAGAGTAAGTGGTAAATCCTAACATATCCACCAATGGTTTTTAGTCAGTATGATTTATAACACACTACAAAAAAATGAGAAGCCACGAAGAAGTTCTTTTTTAAAAATGCTAATCTTTGCTTAGTTCTCTGGATAGCAGGAAAGTATAATGTTAGCTTAAAAAAAGCATGAAACAAGAAGTGAGAAAGGGATGAAAAATAGTAGCAGTATTCAGCATCCTCAATTGATGAATGGTTTTGTATATGACTGTTTTACATCCTCTATTTGAAAGGTAAGGGAGTTTAATTCTGTTCCTTCTGTGGAAAGCGTATGAAAAATATATTTTAAGGGAGACCTTTAGGAAGCTCCATTTTACTGCTGTTAAAACTTTAAGTTTGTATGAAACAGCCTGGATTGTTGATCTTGAAATTTGCTTTAGGAAAGTGCAGTGTTTTCTGAGAAAACTAGCCTCAAAGTAGGAAGAAATTGATTCTGTAATGATGCCCTTTTACAGCTACTTTGTTTCTGTTATACTAAATGGTTGATGTAGATACAATCATTCAATCTGATGTTGTTGCAGCAGAATGAAAATTGATCAATATATCATTATTGATCAGTTTCTTTCTGATTGGCTTAGCAAATCTGTGTGTTATTTCTAGCCTCACGCAACCAATCTAGCCTATCCAGAGTTAATCTAAATAAATGTTTGTGTCTACTAACACACAAGGTCGCAAAACAAGTAGATTATATAAAAATGAGCTGAACAATAACATAATTGCATATATACATATATCAAAGCATTTAATATGTGCCTAAAATTAGGCATGAAATTAAAATCACACTTAAATCTAGACATTAAATAAAAGTACTTTGGTTAGTCACAGTCATAGTAGTCCAATAACCTCTCTCTTCAGCTCAATTTATGCAAAGCCTTTAAGAATTATAGTTTCTAGGAACCATACACTATTACTCTGAGTATTTCAGTATTTTCCAATTGAATTCATGTAGATGCTTTATTAATAAAGCTCTTAAAATAGATTGAAATATTTTACAGCATTATAAAAAGGCATGTTGCAACCAGTGCATTTAGTACAATCCAATAAAATAATATTAGACCCATGCTTTACCTACTTTGTATGTATCCTTTACATACTTTGTGAATCACATTCAATAAATGTTCATGATTTTGTGACTGCATACTTGGTTACCTCAGGAGACTTATTTGGCTCCTGTACATGAAGTAGTCTGTTTTGTTCATTCTAGGCCCACCACCCCCGCCAAGTTTAGTAAAATGATTTTTAATACCCAGTTAATCAAGATGCTAACCAGCAAATGGTTCATCAAAAAGTTCATCAGTGCAGAGTGCTTTTAACATCCAATTCCAAATCTCCAGTGGATAACGTGCTGAAAATCTAGTTATTTTATCAATTGCATGTCTTTCTCGGCCTGGTTTCTGTGTGGAATGACATCTGATTAAGAAATTGTGTCACAGCACATCTCTTTTTCTCTTTGGTTCTCTTTAGCATATACCCAGGGGTATAGAAATGCATGGGAGGAAGGGTCAGGTAACATTTGTGTAGCTCAACCTGAGAGGTCAGATTACACTTCCACTACTCAGGTATCATGTGTTTGAACTAATGTAATTACAACATTATCCCATTGTATCAACAAAAAGAGGTGTCTGAAGCTGATTATCTTGCTGCTCCATTGTTACCCTCCTTCATCTCATGTACTTTTCCTCAGTAAAATGTTTTAAAGAGAAATAAACATATTATCAATTTTTTTATTTGCATATATCTTAGATTTTAGCCAGTGTATGCTGATTTTATGTTAGAAATTATTTCAGAATAAGAATGGAGAATTAAAGACTGTAGCCTAAGGAATGATCCATTTGGCTTCAGGCACAGCTGAGAATTGTTCTCTGTAAAGAAGGTTATAGCAAAACCAGATTCTTTCAGCCAATCCCAAAAAGCAATTTCCAGCCACTTTGTTAGTGCTTGGTCTCTTGGACACAGACATCATAACCTGCTGAGACACTCCAATCATTCTCCTTTAAGAAAGGCCAATGAAAGCCAAGGTTATGCTTCAATATATGCACGAGGAACTTCCCAACCCCCCCCGGTTTCCTCAGTCAGATGGATAACTGCTCTTGCAAACCTGACGGCCTGATTCACACACATTTTTCAAAGAGGGGAGATGAAATCATTGAATCTATCAGTGTTCAATAGTCAATATTAAAAAATTGTACATGACAAGCAGCATTGCCAAGGAGCAGACAAAGGTACTGTTTCCCTTGAGGACTGATTCCTCTCCTAGATTCTTTTTTGTCTCCAAATCATGCCAACAGCGTTTCACCTCATCTTCCTGCTAATGAGTGTTTCTTTAGCCTATTCATTGACTCATTTTATAGAACATAAAATGATTTTAATTTCTTATGAGTGGTCTGCCTTCTGAGGCCAGATGTTGTCCCAGGTTGAGGACCCTCGTAGCCCTTGTTGGCTTGTGCAAATGTGGCCAGATGTTACCTGAAGTCACTTCCATCTTTTCAGTATATATGTTCATGAGATGAGAGAACTTGCCCAATATTACTTTTTTTCCTGCTAGTTCATCATCATGTGTTCGAAGAGGGGTAAAATACGTTGTCCTACCCCCTATTTAGGCTATGGATTTTCTGGCCTCTGTCAAATTAAACACTGTCTTGACTAGTCTGGGTAGGTTCAGTATAGTACATCCTCTACAACCTCTTTCCTAGCAGAGTTGAGGGCTAAGATTTAAACTCTGAACAGTCAGCCTGGCCAAATAGTGCTGGGGAAGAGAGGAAAAATTTTCATAGTAAGTGAACACCTACCTCCTTGTTAACATAAAATCTCCCTTCCTCTCACTCTCTCTTTTAAATTTAGGGTTCCATGTGCTACTGTGAGTGACAAGAATAAAAAAGAATAAAACTCACTCCAAATCAGGTTGATTATACCTTAAAATATGGTTAGAGAAAAGCTAGCTAGGAGGAAAGGGAGGTGCATCTTTAAGAAAATATTCCAGCTAGCTGAATGAAGGTAAATCTCAGGAAATTATGAAGAGCCTGGGATACATCTGTGCTTTGTGAACTAACAAAAATGACAGTCAGCCTGTGCCCAGCTATTGTCTGCTTATTACTGGGCCTGAGGGTAAAAAGAGGTTGCAACTTTCTAATCTTATATTTCCAGTCTCAAGAATTCAGAAGTCAGGACTTGAGCAGTATAGCCTAATAAGACTGCTCTGAAAGCTCAAATTATTCTTAAGATGGATTTTGTTGTTTTTTGATTTTCTTTCTGGCTCCTGAGCTTTTAGGGTTTATCTAACTCATTTTTACAAACGGAAAAGCACTTAAAAAAAAAATCCAAGACTTTTGCGAATTATAACATACAAACTTGTGAATCTTCATAAATAGTATAAAACCCCCCTGTGACGTTCACAGTAAAACCAGAGAAGATTCTTCATTATCCTTTATATACAGTTGTGAGGAAGACATGTCAGCCATAATAAAAACAAAAAGACGACCAGGTGAATTTAGAGCTAAACAGCTTTTTGCCAGCAAAGTAGAATTGAGAATTCCCCAAGGGACCACTGAGAACACAACTGGCCACCAGTTGCCAAGCTCCAGTATGTTGGAGGTCACAACAGTTTCCCATGTAGTATTTATTACCTTCTTTGTTCATGCAAAGTGTCTGCTGAAATCACTAAGAGCCTTAAGCATGAATTGTGGGATTGATATCTGTTATAACTGTCATATATGATAAGCTAGTTGTGTTTTATATTGGACCATCTCTCAGAAGAAATACATTCTTGGACATTCCCAGTTATTGCCTGAGAGCTGCGTAATATTATCTAGTTCTTCTGTCTTACCGCTTCTTCTTCAGCAGCTGTTCCTTACCATGTGTAAAAGGCCAGGTGAAACAGCAACAACAGAACTGTGAAATGTGCACCTTTTTAAAGGGCTATAGCTGGAGGCAGCTGGTCCCTGTCAGTTGCTCCCATATACAGGGAACTTCCTTGGTGCTGGCTGTCTTGCAAAATGACACAACTCTGTTGTGAGCTGTTGTTTAAATTGCAATTTACAGAAGCGATGATTAATCAGAACAAAGTAGAAGTAATGGAGCTAAAGTAGCCAGGGAGCTGGGTTGGATTCAGACTGGGTGATTTTGCCTGCCACCAGGCATTGCTACAGGTGTCTGATCAGCGATAACAATAACGCTGAGAGGTAATGTGGGGCTTCCCTGGGAGCAGGGGGAGGAAGCCTTCCAGCCTCAACATTTTGCGGTAGGAAATACTAGGTATGATCAGACCTGTAGCACAGCATCTTCTTTGTAATTGTCACTTTAGTAAAAATAAAGTCTTTTCCTTAGAAAATACAGAACAGGGCTATTTTATATAGTAAACAGTAATGAATAATTTTATGTTGAATTCAAGACCAGTTCTTCTCCAACTTGTATTGTTGCAGCTACTCCAGCGAGGTGGAATTCACTTGTTTAAAGATGTAATGTTACAGTGAGAGTTATGTGAGTAATGGATTTCTAATGTGATGACTGAAGAGGAAAAATTGTCAGAAAAAAAGTAATTTTAAGTTGAATGAAAAAAAAAAAATCTATCTTCCTGCTTCCGCTTTGGGTCAGATGAAATCTTTGGAGTTCAAGATTGTTCATACAAAATTTAGCTAAATTTGATTTCAGTATGTGAAATTAATTTCTTTTCTACATAGCTAAAATATTTTGATTTTTGTATTGATTTTCTTTTTCTTTTTTTTTTGTAAAAGCTACTTTCTAAATTAACCCTTATTTGTGTGTTAATTGTTTTTACTTAAATGTCAAATGAGAACTAAAACATCTCCTAAATTTCAGCTAGATGTTAATTTTAATGGCACAAATTCAAATTACTCTGAATCTGGGTGAAGCTGAGCAGATTGTGGAAGCTTGTCAACCACATCCTAAAAGGATTCTACAGAGTTTGGAAGTAGGTAGTGAAATAAGAAGTTCATTCTAGAAACCCACTTAAATGTATGTGTGCCTATGCATCTCTTTCTCTGAGTGCCCAGACTGAACAGGATATTATCACTGAAGCAATGCAAATCCATGAATACTCATCCATCACAGCAAACACTGAAAATAACTGCTGAAATCCAGCTCACATTCTGGCTTTTTTTTTCATTTATTCCCTAAATGAATTTGTAAATCGATGTTTAGCTAATAACCCATCATTACATCTACAAGCTTATCATTTCAGTTTGTAAATGCTGTTTCATGATAAATAAAGCTATTTTTTTCTGATATTATAACAGTGTAATAGAATAGCCATTTACTCAGTAGTATTCTGCAGAAATAGAATTCTACAGTTTTTGCAATATATTTTTTAATGCATGTTTTCTTGAAATCCTTAGTCCTGATGGTGAAAGCTGACTTACAACAGAAAAACTCATCCTCTTCAGGATTATTGTCAATAAACGTGAAGATGTAATTTGAGTGATAATGAAAGAACATTTTATTGAAAATCTCCAGAGAGTCTGTTTCACAAGATATAATTGGAGAGGGGCTAAGAGTCTCCTGCAACAATTTCCAAATTAAGCATCTCAGCCATCAATATGTGTATATTTTAAAACTGTCTAGGGAAAAAAGAAGTATTATAATCAATAACAATATAAGATTAGAATACAGCTATGCTGAAATGGGGACATGGAGGGGCCTGGAGGAGAAGTCTAAATTTGATGCAATTTGTACATTGAAATGTTGTTCCTCAATGTATTCTTACCCTTCCTTTTCATCCATACCTTTGAAACTGCTAGGACAGATCACGTGTTGCAAATTGTGCAGCTGCACTGAAAAGCTTGGTTTACAGAGATAGAAGACACTGCAATTTTTATTTTTTTAGGGTTTCTTTAGATAGATAAAGCTCCAAACAGTTTGTTGGTACAGTGTGAGATTTGCTTTCTGACACTTCTGTTTCAGGGCATACTGAGAACCCCCCAAATCCTGCTCCCTCTTCTGTGGCTCTAAAATCATATCTGGAAATCAAAATGTATGTTTGGAAAAACTACCATACTTTGCCAGTGTATATTTTCAAAGAGTTTATGATACCAGAGTTGCAAGATTTTCTTTGGTTGTATGTTTGTTTCCTGGTAGCATTTAATTCCTTAACTTTTTAGGCCTAAATGATTTGAGACTTATTTGTTTCAGAGGTGGACTCATTTCCTTCTTGATTAGTACTTTGGTCACAAAAGCTGAAGCTGGAGCTCATCATTAAAGAAGACAAAAGATTACTGGCTTTTCACGGCAGGGGAATTTTGTGGATGGAATCTGCTTTTCTCTCTGGCCCAAAATAATTCAAATCAATTGACCCTTAGTCCCATTTCTTTCTTTTACTCTAAGCTTTTGTGAAGGAGTAGAAAGAATGGTATTTGAGAGTAAAGGACTCATTTGAATGCCATTTAACAGTTGATTTGTCTTCTTTTTTTGGTGCTGATGAAAAGCTCTTGTTTATTTAAAAAAATCATTTCAAAGGTACTGAGAGATGTTTTTTATCCAGTATCTGAATTTGATATATTAATAATAATAATTCGTATTTTATGCTTGAACTTTACTTTACAAAAACAGTGTTCCTTAAAAATCTTCCTCTATAGATTGAAAATAAATGAATACTCATATTGCAAGCTTAGTGCAATTTAGAAACATCAGCAACTTTCTAAATGCTGAGAAGAATGCTGTATTATTTTTCTTGGATACACAAACCAGATTTTCTATAGTTAGAAGTGTGTTCTGTTACAACATGAATTACCTATGATTTTCTTTTGGGTCAATTAGTATCATTAGCAGGGCCACTGTTTCCATAATTTTAAAAAGGTGCAAGAACCAGTGAGGAACAGTTTGCTTGTGCACTACAAAAATAATTTTTGTACTCATGCAATTGTCTTTCTCATGGCTTTCCTTCTCCCCTCTCTCCTGTTATTTTTTCCTAAAAAAAATTTTAAAATATTTTCTTCTGGTTTCAGTTATACTATCTTTGGGGTTCTGGGCTTAAAATAAATATTTTACTTCTAAGTACAAACTTTCATGTAAGCAAAAAACCCCTTTCTAAATTATTGTAGCTGATAACAGGGGAAGGATTTTGGTGTGCATTGTTACAAAATAGGCTTACAATCTCCTTTGCTTCAAAGACTGAAAACACAGAAAATTATTTGTTTTAAAAACCTTCAATCAGTTTCTTACCATATGAAACTTGTCTTTCTTTTCTTCATTCTGCTTACCTATAGAAGGAGGTGAGTGGTTAAAACTGATATTCCTAAATTGTACTAGGACAACCTGAGCACTAAATCCAAATGTAATGGTGGTGATATTTCTGAATTTTTGTTCAGACACTGAGAAATAATTTACAGCATAGGTATTTGACACTTAACAGCTTGAGAACCCCTCTGCTGCTAAGCAAAGCTGCACGAAATACACACGGTCCTAATAACCTCACTTCATGCTGCCATTTTTGCATAATATGTAAAGCCACCCCTGTGAATTTCCATAACCAATTGTTTTTCTTAGTTGCCTTTTTAGAGTTATTTAGTCATGGGTCATGTAGAAGAAATTTTTCTTTCCTTTGTGGATTCCCAGCAATGCCTTGTAGTCACAGGTTGGTGGCCGAGCTGTCGGGCATCCCTACAGTAACCTTTGCAAGCATCACATTAGGGCAGTTCATTTTAATCTTATCTATTATATGGTGTTACGTTAGTCTTGTAATGCCACTCACTTTTGAAAAAGTATGCATGGCATAAAGTTGTGCACTTCATTTGGGGGGGGAGTTGTTGGATTTTTTGTCTCTTTTTTTCTTTTTTTAACCAAAATGTTTAATGACTATGGAATATTAACATTGGCATAAAAATAACCAAAAGCACTTTGCCAGCTGGGAAGCTGGATGGAGAATTAGTGTGTGTTGGCTTGATGAAATAGTGAAAAGTTGACTGGACAGACCATCTGAGTTAATGGGAAAAGAAGGATAATGCGAAAATATGGATTGTAAAGGACACCACTGTAGCAAGACATACAACACTAGCCAAATACTTCAAACAGAGCCTGCTTGGCTTCAGCAGGGCTTGTTCACTTTAGCTCATCCCTGATCTTACTAGACCTTAACTGGTTCTGTAATGAGCCACAATGCAGATAAATCAATTGCAGATTACTTGGCAGTGATTGTAATTTGAGAATCATTGGTTTAAATCCTTATAAAATGGAAAATGTTACATTAATGTGAACCATCAATGACCAAAGTTTAGTATGGGGAGAAAGGAAAGGAAGAAAAAAATTATACTTGTCTTATAATTTCCCTTACATCTGCCATGCTAAACCGTATCTGGAAATGTCTGAACATCCTTTCTATTTTGTTGTGACAGATATGTGAAAACTGAGAAATATAAAAGTAATGGTGGTGTTTCTACAAAGAGTTTATTTTTTAACAGGGCCAAGTTTCAGCAAAATGCTAGGTAATATGAGAGAGTTTTTGTTTTTCTTTTGGTTCAAAATGTTAAGTTATTCTGGAACAAAATGATCGGTCATATATTGTGCTCTGAAAGCAGACAAATGCTCACCTACATGAGCTGCTAAATGGAGAATTGACAGACATGACCCTGACAAAGCTTCATACATGAGAAAATTCTGGAACAATAATACTACTCTTTAGAGGGGTAACATCCTCCATGATTCAGTCATCCTACATTATACACAGATGATCTGTGCACCCTTTGCGTCTTAAGATACTTAAATCTAAGAGCTGCTCCCTGTTTTCCTCTCCTGCTTTGTGGAAAAGAATGTGTGAGGGTATTCTAGACCTCCACAGCCCATTTTTATAAGGTAGATATCATAGATAGGCATGTATTTTATATCAATAAGTGTATGACAGGACTGCTAAAGCTGAGTGCCCAGCACAGCTGAAGGAAGTTACAATGCTATTTTCCTATTAAGATATAAACCAGAAACATGTATGGGAGAAAGCTGTGATTGAGGCAGCCATATCAAGTTCTACCTTTGCATATACACATGCATATTTATACACACACACATATATTTATATGGTTTAGGCATGAAGCTGTGTGCCAAGTAGCCATCATTACAGAGAAAGATCCATTATGATCTTAACTAACTTTTCTTTTTGACAATTGATTTTTTTTTTCCAGAATAGTTGGATTGCATGAAAAATGCTTTGCTGTTTGCTTCTATAGTATGCCCATCACCATAGCATACGAGCACTTGCTGAAATGAGTGAATGAACCCATTTTGAATTTTTGTCATTTCAGAGGGAATGCTTAAATTGTGTCACCAGGTACATGAACTAGCTGTCCAGTTTCCTCAGGCTTTCCATGAATGGGAAAAAGTAAGTCAAAGTCTTCTCTGAATTGTCCTGCAGAGGAAGTTGTGGATTGTTTTTTTTCCCCTCTTTTGATTAGGATTTTATGGAGACTAAATAATTAATGCAGTAAGCTGAAAACGTAAGTAATAGTCATGGCAAGATTACCCCTTTTTTTCATGCCCTCCACTGAAGAATTCCTCGGTAAGGTCAAATAACCTTTTAAATGTTTGGTTTATTTTCATATCTTATGCTTTCAAACCTCCCCCCCTTCATGGTTCTTTCATTGTTAATTTCTTCAGATATTTAAATATTTGACTTATCTTCCGAATGCCAGTATTTATTACTACAGAGACACTTTATTTCCCTGCTATCCCACTCCTTACTTGGTCACAAAGCTCTTCAGCACTATGAGACATTGTTGGGACATTGTGACAGACTATACCATGGGGAGGGAGGGAAAATCCCAACTCCTAAGTAAGCATGTTATGATTGACAAAACAAACACAGAAAGAACTTTAAACTGAAATAGACCAAAAAAATCCAAACTTGAATGGGGTAGAAGAAAGATGAGATGCAATTGCTATAGCTTTTTATTTCTGTGTAGCTTTCAGTGATCAATGGTACTGTTCAAAAGACATCATTGTGGGGTTTTTTTTTTTTTGGTTTTCCCACAAGAAATGATTGATAAATAAGTTGAAGATTTTCTTAGAATGAAATGTCATTGCGACTCTTCTTTTAATTATTACAAACTGATATCATTATGCAATAAAGTGCTTCCACATTGTATAGTGAATATTTTCTCTCTTAAGAGTCTCTCTTAGAGATGTGGCAAGTAAGGTCAGATGCCTCTTAACTGAAATAGAAATGAAAAGCACTACCTCATTGATTTCTTCTCCACTTCCAAAAATGAGATCGTTTTTTCCCTCTCTGCCTCATCATGATGATTCCACATAAGCACCTCCATAATAACAGACTAGTATGGAGAGGTATAATGCTTCATTTCAATGATATTCTGGAAGAAGTTTATCATAGATTCAATTCACTGCCATGAGACTGTGGCTACAGTTGCTAAGAGGAGCTCTCAATGAAAGAATTGATCTATGCATGGAAGACAGTGAACCAAATTCATCTCTGCTGTAAATCATCCAACTTTATTGGAACTGCCTTAGAAAAAAATTTGTCCCACTCCATTTATCCATCACTCTACAGAAGGATGCCTTTCATAAAAGTTATTTTCCTCTTTGTTGCTCTGCTACTTACATATTTCAGTCTCTGAGTAGCAAAAGTGAATGATAAAGATGAAGATGAATATTTGGCACCCTACTTCTTTTACAAAGAATTTCTTATGCAAAGAAATATAACTCTGAACCTTTCACTCTAATTGACTTGTGAGACAAAGTATAAGCTTTCCTGCAGAGACTGTAAGCTAAGGGACGAAAAGGAAAACTTTACAAGAATATTAGTTTAGGAAAGTGCTTCCACCAATTTAATAGAAACTATGTTTACATAGTAGTTCTGTTATTCAAGTTGCCAAAGTGTTCACAAGTAACTGTTCCTCACAACATCACTGTCAATAAGGAAAAGTTATTGTTCCTGTACTAGTGATATGTGAACAGATTTAATGAACACTACAAAGTGAGATGGACAGCTAATCATCTGCTGAAAGGGTAGCTCTCTGATTTAAAGTAAAAGTTACATCCTACTAAAAAGAAAAGTCTTTTTTGCCAATAAATCAGAGGCTTTTCTTGAATTATGTTTCTGATAATTCACTGACCATCTTGGAAAGGCCAAGTTATAAGAGGATTTTTCATTCCTTACCCAAACCAAGTTAGCTAGGAGCTAAACTTGCAGAGCAGTATTTGATGGTGAGTAAGAAAAAAGTAATTGGTTGCTCTTTACCATGTTCTTAATAGTAACACTGAAAAATAGCACAGACATAGAGGCCAGGGTTGTGCTGAAGTGTAAGACAAAGCGCTAAAAATCAAATTACTCCTTCAGAAGTCTTAATATAAGTCTATCACATTTTGAAGTATCATAACATTGTGTGCATCTCTAAACTGAGACTGCTTGTATTGATTATAAACACTTATTTTGCATAAGAAAGTCTAAAAATTCAGACTGGGGTTGTGTTGCCTTGTTCCCTAAACTAATGGCAGTTAAGAACATTTTATTCACTTTGAAGTTCTACCTTTACATACTATTCCCCTCTGATACACAATTTTATACTTACAGAAATCTATAAGTCATGAAGCACTTAAAAACTGTCAGAATAACATAAGAAGATGGCAAGTGGCATTTAAAATATACTTACTGCTTGCGTGCTATGTAAGGTGAAAGTTTAATTAGTATTGTGTAGCCTGGATTAGTGATATATTGACAGCACACTGATTACATACTGACAAAGCTCTCTCAGTTTTGCTTCAGCATCCAGCCAGCCTGACTCCTGCTTATTGCATAGCATAAAGCACAAATCCATTCATTAGCAATATTTCAATCTGACATTTTCTGTTCTAATGGATTGAACCTGTCCTATTGTTTAAAAAACACAGAATTGAAAATTAACATCCTAAATCAGCAATTAGATTTTCAACTGCAGTTAATAATCTCTGTAATATCCAGATAAGATTTCCTTTTTCTTCCCCTTCCCTCTGTCATGCTGTGTATTTTATCCTGTAGAGGGTGCAGTACACAAGAGTTTAGGTGTGTATTCAAGGAAAAAGTGGACATTACATCTGAGAAATCTGTGTGGGCTGTTATATAATCAAATGTGATTGATATGGCAGTGACCTTTTTCATGTATAGCTCTGGTACTAAACACGTTTGCTCTTTCTGTGAATCTGAATTCAGTTAAAGCTCACCAGCTGCCAGAAAACCTGCTGGAAAATCCATTACACAGGAGATGAAGGTGAAGGAACTAGGACCACATAAGGCAAAGCCTTTATGAATAAGCTCATCTTAAGGTGAATAACTCCAAGTTAAATGGGACTTTCTGGCTATTTTATGTAAAATATGTATTAAAATGCTTTGCTGAAACATAGCCTATATTGCTTGCTTCTTGTGAAGGTGGGGTCTACTGAAGACATAAAAATCTGATCTGACATTGGAGTTTCAGATGATCATGCGATTCATATATGTGTTTCTCTATTTTTGACTCCAAGTTAAAAAAAAAAAAAGCCATATAAGTTAAAATAATCAGAGAAACATTGAGTTTTGTGACAAGTGAACCCTGTCCTGCAGGTTTAAGAGAATAGAGGCAGTTATTCCACCTTTAGAAGGTCTGAATCACTGTTTCATCCAGCTGGAGAGCAGAAGAAATATAGGAAATTTGGCTGAGGTGAACATGATGACATCTAAATGACAATATATACTTTAGCTAAAGAAATAGTTTCATCCAAAACCCTCTCAGGACAATTAGAAATCTCATGGTGATTAAAATAAACTTTAGATCAGACCATGTCTGTGACTTGTTTTTATATGATAAGAGAAAATGTAAACAGTCCTACTGCAAATACTTTAACTGGTAGTAGTGGACAAGTGACAGAAGTGATTAAAAAGAAAATTCTAGTACCATAATGTTTGCTGGAATACTTAGTGGTGTTTTAGTGGTGTATTAAAGAGTGAACATATCGCATCAGCTCATCCAAGGTATCATTGGATGAGTGGGGTGGAATATGTTGAAATGTTGATCATGTCACACGTTAGGGAGCTGTGTATTGACAAGGAGCTTCCATACTCAAGGTGTTGATTTTGATTTTTTGTTAAGCTCTCTCAGTGATTTGTGACTAATCTATATCTAATTTAAAGCATTCAATAGAATCTCCCACATCTCTATTTTAAAGGTCCTCTTCTTTGATAGAAATTTTTCTGAACTTTATTACTCCCTGATTACAGTTAAACATTGTTCATAAGCCTTGAGAGCTTGTATAATGACTTATAGTTAGTTTGATAGCCAGTTCTATTAGACAATCCACAGAATTTTCTTCCCCACCTATTAGTTTGATGATCTGTGACTGCTTCATGAGAATTACAACATGAGATATTGCAAAAAACACATTAAGATGAAATTGAATAATGTTATTTACTTAATTGTTTAAGTGTCGGCATCATGCGCTCAGCAGAAGCCTGACCCTTGGCTGCCTGTTCTGTTCAATGTAGTGTTTGCCTCACCTTGGGAGTGTGGTACCAATTTTAGCAGTTCTGTTTTCCTCATTATTGAATGTGACTTTGATTAATGTGAATGGTATTGGCCAGCACACAAGAGCACTCAGTATTTCTTTGAAAAGCTGAAAATTTACCCCTAAAATCTTATACAAGCTTTTGTTTCTTAAAAAAATTAAAAACTGGCATTTAAAGCAGACTTTTTCCACACACAAGGCCAAAGGTTATATAAACCATCATTAAATGGAAAAAATGATACCTACAGCAATAACAAAAAAGGTTGAGAGGTAGTTCATAAGCTTTTTCCAACAATTCTTGGCCAGATGAGGAAAATACGTGAAAGAGAACAAGTAGCTTCCCCCCCCATTTGGAATAAAGATATGCACGGCAGAAATAAGGGAAAAACATGGAGGTTAAATAACTGTGGCCCCTAATGCTTAATGGCATGGACTCTTTGATCACTATGTGAAGGTCTGGGAGAGCCTTGATTCAGAGTACATATCTGAATTTATATTCAGATGGTGAATCTGTCCATTCAGCACTATGCGTGTTGCAAAAATATGGGTGAGAGCAAGGACTTGGGATTCCTTACTCTCTCACTTCCACCTGCTGAGAACTACCAGATCAGAGTATCTCTTCCCCCAGTGAATGATAATTGTTTTATACAAAGTGAAACAGATTCACAGAGGAACTCTGGCAGAGACCTGTCGGCTGGTTGGCATGCACTTCTGCAAGGGAGCCTCAAGTCTCTCCTCCTTAATAGGAAAGGGAAGAGAGAAATCAAAGCAGTCCCTTGAAGCTCTAAGCTTGAATGTCTTTTTCTTTTTTGTTTTGTTTTGCTTTGACCATGTGTCCTGATGAGGAATTGGTTTGGAAGCTAACCTTTATGGCTTGCTGAGGCTTAGGCTTAAAAACAGTACCATGACTTACCTAAGCAAATGTTAAGTAACAAAAACGTTGGATGCTTAAATGACTTAATACTGACTTCTCCAAGGTAGAGCTATAGATGGATTACAATTTAAGCACATACACTTTATAGTTAGGCAGCTGTAGGCAGCAATCTCTGCAAATCTTACACAGAGAATCTCCGAGCAAATTATGATATACTAGATCCTGATGATTTGTGAATGGAAGGGTACAGAAGGTGGATTGCTTCATACTCGCAAAGCCAAGACAGAAAAATTTATCTCAAAACATTACTACCCATTATGTTCCTGAGCAGTAAAACAATGAAAAAAAATGACCCCTCACCATCCATTGCCATTTATGCATAGCTTTTTCTTCATTTAAAAATACCTTAACTATTCATATAGAGTGATGGTTTTAATAAGGTACTAGAATGCTAACTAGAGTAAAGCAAAATATTTGTTAAAATGGTAATTAATTCATTTGAGAAAAGGAAAAAAATAACCACAACCAAGCAGTAAATATCTCTTAGGAGTATGTTCAGTATTTCTGTGTATGACTCACGACAAGAGCACTCATAGGAATTTGCAGAGGAAGCTTTGAAGCCCTGTGTTGCAGGTCACATTTCCACAGGGGACTCTGCCAGTTCCTGCTGGAGAAGTGAGGCTATATGAGAATCAGCTCTATAATACTCTTAATAGCAGTCTTAAAATAACTGTGTGCAATATTCTTCATAATGTATTTTGCAAACTGTTGCCAAAAGTAAGCAGAGCTTTTTTCTTTTGCTGAATAAAATTACATACTTTGTTTACATAATTATTGTTATATAGTTTCCCGTATTGTTTTATGAGTAAAGATTTTTAACATAAATACCCGTGATGCCTTAGAGAAGGTAACACTCATTTCTATGTAGAGAGGAAGCAGAGAGCTCCCAAACTCTGCAAAGAGCATATTAAATGTTGCAGTTAAACCCATTCGATGCAAAGAAATAAAGGGAAGACAATTAATTTAGCAATTTCCTATACCACTGTATTGTCATCTTTCTTCTAGTGTTTCCTTCCACTTACTGATCTACTCGGTAAGCAGTTGTCCATGGGGTTAAAAAAAAAAAAAAGGTAAACAAAAGGAAAAATAAAATGATTTTACACTTTGGACAAGCAGTGATTTCAGTACTCCTAGGCTAAGGAAGTTGCTTAATTCTGAACCACAAAGTCTCAGGGGTTCATCTCTTGGTGCAAAACATGTAAAGAATCATCACAAGGCAAAGATTTAGTATTACAGACATGCAAGGGGACCTGCCACCATCCAGGAGACCCACTGTCCTTCGATCCCAGTGCCCACTGCTACGAGGCCTTCTCCTTTCTTAGGGTTTGTCCAGGCACATGAACGCTGACTTTCTTGTCCCAGGAGTCAGTGCCTTCTGTGAAAGTGCTGATGTCCTCTGATAACCAAAGCCAGTTCACCCACCTTCAGGCACATCAAGGAGACAGTGCTTTCTGTCTAGCTGGACTGTGTCCTGAGCACTGCATGGCTCCAGTGAGGGGAACTGCTGGGAGTGTAAGAACATCAGGGCATATAATGGTTTTATTCTCACAAAATGTGAAAGCAGAAGATACCAGGAGAGATAAGGTTGTGTATCCTCTTCTGGATCTAGGTGTGTCAGCTAAAGACTCGCTGCACATAGTGGTTCTGAATTTTCAGAAAGTGCTACTATTCTCCACAGCTCTGACATTTATACGACAGCTTCATAATTTAATTCAAAGTCAGACCGATTAGGCCATGTCTGGTTTTGCCAGTGTTTTAACCTAACCCCATTGTTCTGTCTGAAGGGAGTGGTGAGACACTCCATTCTCTTAGCAGGGATGTAGAGTTGGGTACCTTATGCATAGCCACCCATGCAAAAATCCTTCAGTTTACTATCCTCTTTGCAGAGGATGCTGTTGGCAAAAAAAGCAGACCAGTCTATAATTTAAAATATAACATCGTGTAGACAGTTTGGCAGAGGAATTGCATTGAGGAGTGTGTCATGAGGCAGAGCACAGCATAGGTTTGTCATTTAATTTTGTCTCCTAGTACATGTCGTCCTTTGCCACCTACAACTTTTATTTGCCTAGGCATAAAAAGAAAAAAAAGAATTTCTCAATTTTTTCAGGATTTCTAGGTGCCATGTGGCCCTGTTGCAGCTGAGCTGCCTGATGCATGGAATTTCTCCTCTGCTGAGATGCAGAAGTCCTGGACAAAAGGCTTCTGCCTTCTGCATGCCTCAGACTTACTATTCACAAGCTGCTCAACTACGTTGTGTATCCATCCACCCACATAACCATCTGAAATTTCACAGACAGACGTACAAAAGTTGAAACTTTGACTGTATTCCGGGAAGCTAGAACATTACAAAGATTTTCCTTAATATATATCTGGTATAAAAAAATAAGAGGGGTGGTTGTAATATATTTTCTTTCTCTAAGAATTGTATTAGCAAAGAGTGAGGTTGCTGGTATCTCCCTTGGTATTCTCCCTGTTTTGTAGCATGTTCATGGCATTGTGATGAGCATGTGTTTTGTCGATCATCTGGGGAATTGTGAGAGACAGAGTGGCTGAGACGTTTGGGAACTAGAAAATTTCAAATGCTAACAAGAATGGATTATGCAGTAACTGCAGAGATTTAACCATTTCACTTCTTTTCCACCAGTCACCTTCCTCCTCTTCTCCATCTCTCTACAAATAGATGCTTATAAAAATGGAAGTAGGTTTTGCTGCTTTGCACGGCTTTGCTCGGATTTTACTGACAGATAGCATTGTTCTTTGATCTGGCTCACTGCCAGAGCAATAGTCATATCCAATGCCAAATTGCAGTACAAGACTATTTTGAATGACAGACTAAAGTGTGTGTAAGGATGTGAAAACAGGTGGTCTGGGATGTCTGATATCAACAGAGCATCTGGTCACTGGAGTGTGACTGCATTATACTTTGTACTCCTAATCTAGAGTGGTATTAGCAATGAGTGGAGAAGCTGGCATCTTTTCCAGACCTATCATTTTGTAACCTGTCCTGAGTACCCAAATGCGGACAAATGTGTGTTTTATGGCTAAAAATACTTCAGCCAATCTATAATTTCTCTACATAATCTGTATTTCTTAAATGACTGGAAGTCAGATTATCATCACATATGCCAGACTGTTTGCAACATGGCTTTGCTTTCTTTTGTGAAGACACACAGCTGATGCAAAACACTTCAATGATTTTTGACCTCTTTGTTCAGTTACAACTGACTAGATAAAGTAAACATACTTTTATGTCTGCTTAACGTTACCAGCTATATTAATATTAGGCATATTAAATTGATGAAAGGACTTAAAATAGCCTTTGAGGGTGAGCATCCTTCCTCTCTTTGCAGTCAAATGCTTGTTAATAACAATTTATGAGCTGTTTTAAGTGGGTAGATAAGCAAAGGCCTGGAACACTTTCTGTTAGGTGACAACAGAAGGTGCTTGGGACCAAGCCTGCAGGGAATGTGCAGGTTTTGCATTCTTTGATACAAGGAGCACAACATTTTTCTTTAGCATGCAAATGAAGTTTTAGATATAGAATTGTAAATAAAAATAAAAAAAATAGCAGGTATGACAGTATATGATGACATTAAATACATGAAATGTTCAATTTCATAGCCTGTCAGCTCTTCCATGGTAACTCCTTATGTGCACATACTTTCCTGCAGTAAATAGCAAGTGATTCATGAGAGTTTATCACACGCTGCAAGATGAAATGTAGGCCATTCAGGTAGCAACATTTTTCAGTTAGGTTCCTGTTAATGACTGGTTTTCTCTATAGTGTGACTCTTTTTTACTGCAATCTGTATAAGAAAGATTTCTGTTTTATTATGAAGTTAAGAAGGGCTGATGAGGAAGTCTCTAATGTTCTCTTTGTATAAGATGCTTACTAACACATTTCTCAGCTTCTGTTCAGGAGAATACACACCTTTATGACTCCAGGAATTACCTGGAATATCCCTACATGCATTTAAACTCAGACTTAAGATTTTTAAAAAAAAACAACTCTCAAGGCATTGATGAAACAAGTCCTTTTTACATTCTTCCAACTCTTCTGTTACTCTGGTGAGAAAGTTGGCTTTATTGTTTCAAATCAGGATTCTCACAAGAACACAGCACCACTGAGGATTGTCCAGAAAGGACTTATGGTGCCAGCACTATTCATTTGCCCTTGTGAGAAAATGATAGTTATACCAGGGTGATACTTGATGAATATGTATCTTGCAAAAAAAAAAAAAAGGAAAAAAAAAAAAACCCAAAAGAAATGCATAGAGACACCAGCATCAGGAACTCCTCTCTCTCCATGAAAATGGAAAATTATTCTGTAGAATACAGCCATTGATGCTACCCATGATTGTATAACCTCTGATTGCAGAGATTGTAGCTTTTCATTGTGCAAAGCTGATGACCTTTCCCTTAAATTTCAGAGGTTATTAAAGGAGATTGTCTACAGTTGTTTGTCTAACCAGATAAGCCGTACAACCAGTGGACTGAATTCTCTAGTCTAAACATACATTATAATTCCCAAGGCACTGGTCCAACACATTTAATTACAAAAAACAAACAAAATAAAATAAACAAAACCCCACAAATCATTATTTTTTAGTATCTGTTTACAGTATTGTAAGGTCATATTGCTAGGTGTTATAAAGGACCTAAGTGGAATAAGAAATTAAATGCTAAGGGTCTCCTCAATAATAGGCAGGATAGAGATGGTAGTCCAGCTCTGGTCAGCTCACAATATTATAAAGAAACACCCAATATTTGCTTTCTATTAAGTTTTGTGTTCCTATGAACACCAAAGCAAAGCAGAGCATGAGGAACAAAGAGTTTTCTGACAGGCAGAAACCAAATTTATGCCTTTTATTCCAAAACCTTATTTGGCTGGATTTTAAAATACTGTGACTTGTTTTGTGAGATTTCACCAAGGAATAGCTGTCAGCATTCAAAAGTCAGCCTTTTAAGATGGTACAGCCTGTATATGTATGCTCTCACTCCACCAAATAGCTTTGAAATACCAGAGGTCATTACCTGCTCTAGTACCAGAACTCTTGTAACATGCTGTGGTCTCAAGTACACCTGTGTGTTCATGTTAACTTTTTAATGGTGACAGCTTCATGGAGAAATGACTGTTGGTCTGAGGTGTTTCAGGCATTGTTCTTTCTCTGGGAAAGAATTTCAGGCTTTGCATTCTGAAATATCAGTTATTTTTAAAATTAATATATTTGTTCTCACTAATGCAGTGCTATTAATATCACAATTATAAAGCATGCAGGAGGTGCACCATTGAGACAGTGTACCAATGGTGAAAATAAAGACAAATGTTAAGTCAATTTATGAAGCACATCTCCATCTCTGCAAATCCACTGAAATGCAGTGGCATGCTGTAGTTTTTAACCAAGATCCTTATTTCTGTTCTGCTAGAACTCTAAAAAAAAAAATAGGTTTTAGGTCAGATTTTAAGACACTTTTTCCCTTTTCGACTGTTGGAATGACAGAAGAAAGCAAGAGTCATGGGCTAGCAAGGGAGAGCTCTTTGCACGCCTGGTGTGGTGAGCTCCTTGCCGCAGACGCGTGTGTTGCCTTACGTGCTGTGGGCAGCTTTGGGTGCGGCAGCGGCGTGCCATGCACCTCTTATCTCCAATGAGTCAATTGACCTTTGGATCCATCAAAACGCAGGCAAAACCAGCGCAGACACTGCTGCAGGCCACCTCTCCATCCCCTAGCAGTCTAGAGGTTGTCAGGGAGAGAAACCAAAAAGTGCCGGGTGCGCTCACCTCCAGGCAGAACTCTGGCACACATGGGGAAATGCACTCATGGCTCTTGTGGGGTGCGTAGTCTTGGGGTGCCTCAGACTGCACACCATTATTGCTGTCCCCTGGTTTATGCTTTTCCTCTTCTTATTTATGAAGAGTAATTTTCAGAATGTTGCAAAAAGTTTTCTGCAGAAGGATAGAATAAAGGTCTCAAAGCATAGAGTAAAAATAACATTAAGGACTCACCTATTTTACAGTTTGTTCACCTCCAGCTGTTTGGTCAAAACCGCATTTCTCACCAATTAATTTGGTGAAGCTTACTACAGTGACTCAGTGACTTCACCAAATCAGGCTTGTGCTTGACAACCTGTAAAAAACTACATGCCTTCGGATGGTTCTGATCAAAACCTTCTTCAGTTCATGCAGGAAAAAGGCTACTTGAAAATGTCACCTCTTTTCCATCCCACCTCCACCCTCATATGTAAGACTGACTAATAAAAAAGGATGCTAGAAAGAGGGAAAGGGGTGTTTTCAAGCTGGTAATAGTAATAATAATAATTTTTAAATGAAAATGATTACCCATTAAGTTTTCTCCAAAATTTAATTTAAATTTTATTTTCCCTCTGAGTATTAAAAATTAGGTTACTTCCTAATACTTAATGAACTAGAAATAGCCTTTCATAGAAGGAACGAGGGAACCAAATTGTCAGCAGTTACTGTAACACTTCACTGAAATATTATGATGTTTTGAAAGGCTTGTAAGAGCAAAATAAGACTGATAGAAGATGTGTTTTAAATATCAGAAGTGCTCTGTATTCTTTATGTATAAATGTATTGCCTTACCTTTTTAATCAAGGGTATGATCTCTAACATACTTCAGTGCTGAAACCAAGATCTTAAATTATTTTAAAATATTCTTTGTTAATTTTGCTGGAGCTGTGTTATGAATTAAAACTTGCATAGAAATGTAACAGCCAGAGTAATAAGACTGGAACCAGAATTCATTTTACCTTCCAAATTAGACTTTTATAATAAATGGTAAATTGAAATGCCATTACAAAAAGGTTACCATCTTTTATTATACGAAGTTAAGAACTTAAATTTTACTAATGGTGCAATTTTCTCTGTAATTCATCTTTTACTTAATAGTATATAATTGTTTAAATAACGTTTTAGTCCCTGTAAAAAGAAGGTATTGTTAGCAAGGAAAGCCTGACTATTAGATAGCTCAGGAAAACCACAGAGAGTCCTCTTTTTCAGATGTTCAGATATATTACTTTGTATTTCACTAAGCCACATGAGCATATCATTTTCTACACTGCCAATTGATTTGTATTCTGGCTGATGACCTCAATCTCTTTCCCCTTTTTTCTAGCAAAACACTTGGGGGGGTTGTTTAAAATTCATTTTTTGGTGTGTAGGTTTTTTTTTTTTACTAATCTTAATAAGGTGCTATGAATGCAATTTACTGAAATAGATTTGTAAGTGAAAGAAAAATGTGCTCAGAATTGCAATTAAGCCTGATAAGTGCCTATAGACAAGAACATGCAATTTTAAGCTTAAAACTTTCAAACCCTGAGGTCTACTCTGCCCTCAAGGGATTCAGTCTCTCAGAATGCATAAACTTTATAGGTCTGGATGCTTTTAAAAATGCGGGGAAGAAGATCTTACCTAAATGCTAATCCACTTTAGCATCCACAAAATATATTTGGTCAGCTGCATTTCTTTTAGCGTACACAGTCAAAGACTGTGTGGCTTTAGTCAGGTTGCATACCTTGCAGTCTAAAGCTGTTTTGGGACCCATAACCTGCACGTAGCACTCCTAAGTCTCCTGAAGCATGGTTAACGTGCTCCAACACAACCAAATTCACCACAAACCCAATGCTTTTCATTCAGTTTGATGATGGTCGTGGTGTCCATCTCCTGTACAGGGGTTCAGTGGCTGGAGTCAGGCAGTAGGGAGTAAGAATAGCAGGTCTTGCTCCGTCTGATTGCCTAGCTCACACCAGTGAGGGAGCTCATGTCTGTCAGGGAGCACTGAGCAGGAGCTCTGTCCTGGGCCGAGGTGCTCCCACCACCCATCAGGGCAAAACAACTGCAGCACCCTGGTCCCCTTGGAGCCAGCTTGGGGAGCACCACATGGGAGGGAAGGCAAGGACCACGGGGACAGGAAGAAAACAAGCAAGACGCTCTCCTGCAAGAAGAAAAGCTGTGTTTCTCTGCTCTGCATGCCATTATGTATCATATCCAAAGACTTAATGCAAATGTATAAGCTGTCCCTGGAGCTGGAAAAAATCTATAATATTTCTATTGCTGTAATATCTATGTGCCAAGTGCAGACATTTGTTTGATTTGGCCTCTGGCATTTTTATCTGGCATGCTCTCCATTTCATTTCTCCTACCCTGTATCAATTTTAAGGCTCCTTTGATTAAAAAAAAAAAAAAAAAGAAAAGAAAAAACCTGACAGCCTCCCCTGTATTGCTTTTCAGTTGAGATGCAAATGAAAAAAAGCCTTCTCTTCTGAAATATTACTACTAACATGGTAGCAACCCTACTGAAAAGCTGGAGGAAAGGTTTTGCCTATTGTGGTTGCCTGTGAAATACCCCCTTCCCTCCCAAGCTTGCTGTCATTCACCTCCTAAATAGTGGATGTTCCAGCTGACACATGCTTCACTGAGCAGTGTAGCTCAGTGGCATCCCAATCCTGCCTTGTAATGTCAGTTGAAATTGCTACGTTGGAATGTAAATGAACCCCAGAAATTACGGGTACACTTTTGATAACTGTATATATTTTTTCTTTTTCTGTATACACATGTCTTCTCATTGATGGGAGGGGTCCTGCATGAGACCGTGTTGGACAGCAGAGTTGGGGCTAACTAGCATCTCAATTTACCACCGTATTAACTTGGATTTGTACATTTTAAGTAGAAAAACCAAAAGCACATTAGGCTTTCAGGTAACAACTAAATGGTGCTTTTGTTATATGAGCAAAAAGGCTCTAGTTTGCAGTTAGATTAAATTACTAATAAATTTTGCCAAGCAATGTTCCAGTGAGAGTTTACCACAAGTAGCCATCAAGTGTTGCAAAAACGTCTTAACCAACTGTGGGGAACAGAGAGGCTCTCGAGGTGTAAGAAAAGGGAATTTAGTATTGCAGGTTGTCACTGCATCAGCATGTCAAAAGGTTTACTGCAAGGTTATAAAATAGCTTTAACTGTTGACCCAAATTAATTCAGTTCAAAGAAGAGCTTCCCCTGTTATTCAGTGAGCATCAGTTTGGCCACATGATAGATTTGGCACAGACTCTATATTGTCCCCAGATTCCTGTCCATTTAAAGTTGGAGGAACCCTGAAATTAACACTTATGCTACAGTGAAAGAAGAATTGGGATTATTGGTGTTGGTTTAATAGTTTTCTCTTTTAGTATGTAAACTCTCCCTCAGGTTATGGAAATCTAAAACATTACTTCAGGATCATTTTTCTCTACTTTATGTATTTTTTCATATTACCAGCTTTATATTTTATGGCAAGCATCTGAGAGTCATTAATTTCACATGGCTGAATAAACATTGCTTATTTGACAGGCACTTACTTAAATGCATTATTTTTGGCATAAGATCTAAAACTATGTTTGCAAGAGATGGCAGCATTTTTTTGGCTCTTTTCCCCCCTCATCTCATTGCAATCTGGCATAATTTTCCCAGTCTATCTTGTTTTACCTTACCATAGCTTAATAGTCAAACTTAAAAGGATGAAAAGTACCCACACCTAGAAATATGCGGTAGTGGTTTGCTTAGAGGTATTTTTTAAGCTATCCTCTGATATTTAGCTCTGGCACTTTGTCTGCAGTCTCCACAGAGTAGACTGCGCCAGTAAGTGAACATTTTTTTAACTCCCCATGTCAACAGCCTAAATAGTGAAGAATGGTATTTTCAACAATGAAGACCTGCACAGTTTAATTTTCAATAATAGATGTTAAATGAACAGTAGAAAACTGTTTTAATGAATTTGTAGTTCTTTTATGCAGCTGTTCATTGCTCCTTAGCTTAACTCTCTAAATATGCTCCTTTGTACAAGTATTTCTGCAGCTCTGTTGGCTCTCTTTCCCTTCTATTGTCTGAGATCTAATTACAGGACTTGTCAATATAGTTAGACTGTTTTGAGGAATTGAAAAAAATATTCACTGTGGGAAGAGTGTATTCTGAAGAGTGGAAAGTAATTTATTGTGGAACACTCTTTTCTGGTACTCCCTGAATCAGTTTGTTCTCTGTTCTAAGTGCCACCAGAAAGTCGTCTAAAAAAAGGAGAGAAGATCCCCCCTGCACACATATCCTTGCAGTTGCCAGATATGTGTTAGCACTTGCTGACAGATGTACTTACAGACTGTCTGCTGTCTTCTGCCAGTACCTGCAAGCAGACAGTGCCTGCAGGCAGAGGTTCATATGATATTTCATATATCAATTGAAATAAAATATTTTAAATATTTAAATGAAAAGTTAACGTTTGTGATAGTAAATGTATTTTTTCTATAACCAAAAAGTCTTGGTTAATTATATTTGAAGACATTGAAATATTATTGGGAAGACAGTATCTTGATCTGGAGCTGATGTCTCCATTTTGATATCCTTAAAAAAAAAGTTATTCAATCTGTGGTCATGAATTACCATCATTAGGCTGCTTCCTAAGCAAATAGAAAGTGCAAGCTGACAAACAATACTGGACAGAAGACAGTCCAAGGATTACAAAACATTGGAAGGTTTATTGAAATGGATTTTTTGATAGAAAGAATGGATGCTGGAACAATATACCACACGTTACAAGACATTAATGTATGAGTGTGTATAGTTTTGCTATACATTCAGTTATCATATATCACTCGTGGCTTCTATAGAGCAAGAGCTACCAACATGATATTTTAGAGACTTTTGATAACAAGCAATCTGATTGAACATGCAGGGTTACACAGGTTTACACTGATGATGCTCCTATCTTAGGCACCTTGATTAAGTGCTTAAAGATCGGTAAGATGAATTTAGGCGGTATTTCAGCCGGCTGACAGGTCTATCCCGGAAACATAGAACATTTGTCAAGTTCGTGGCTATACTACTTCAGGTCCTTCCATTTCAGTGGAAGGACCCTGTTTTCCTGCTATTGCCTTGAATGTTACGTTGTCATTTGTGCCATGAGAAAGTGAGTAAAATACCTGCTTTCTTATAGTCTCTTCATTCTTGAAGGGATTTGGGCCCATTTGGATTTGGAAAAAAAACCTGGAATATACCTTGAAGTAAAAAAAAGGGGATGAAGAAGGAAGAAGAAAAAAAGAATAAGCTGTGATGGGATGTGGAATGTGAGACATGCACATTCCCTGTTTTTTGTATAAAAACCATTTGGAAAGTTATAAAATTAAAGATATAAAATTATGCACAATATTTTGCAAAAGCTAATAGAAATCTTTAAGACTGTTGGAGCTGATGAACTGCATAATACACAAATTTATAATACATTAAAACCTACGAATGAGATGGATAGAGAGTGGGAAAAGCAAGGGAATTGTAGAGCAAGCAATCCTGATAAAAACAGGAAATCTTCATCCTGCCCCAAACTGAGTCAGTAAGGAAGCAAAGCCAGGCCAGGGCAAAGCTAGGTCCAGAAATAAAGCTAGGATAAGGCTAGATTATCTGTTTCTGATGTCACAGGCAGGCTGTGTGCCGTAGTAGTGTTTATGATGGTTGCTACCACCATAGTTTAAAAGGCCTTATGCCTTACAAGTTAAAGAGAAATGATTATCTAAAGACTGCTGAAAGGTAATAAAATATTTTAGCAGAGTTTCAAGTAATATGTATAAATTAGCAGACTAGCTGTAGTTCCACAATAAATGACCCCCCCCTACTCCAGAAGCTTTCATAAAATAAAATATTTTATTAAATTATCTGCATTTGGTCTTAAATGCCTGAGTTCTTGTTGTTCAGGAGACCTGAAACTAAAACTTCCTTTCAAGATATGAAATTCATACTTAATGAATATTTACAGAAACTTCTCCATTCCAACCCAAGAGATATTTCTAATCAGGAAAGTTTTGAGCATTAGTAGCATTTTCTCTCACTGGATGAGAAGAATGAAACATCAACCCCCGTTTCAACACTTCAGAGATATTCACTGATTTTGGACCTATCCCTTTTTATTCGACTAAGTAGAACTTGGTATGAGACATTTGAGACAGAATGGAGCAAACGAGTGCAGGAGAGTTGTCAGAAGTGGGTGATCTTCTTGCTTCCATCTGGAGCATCCACCAGCCCTTGAAACTGTTCCCCTTATGTCCTCTTACATCTAAACATGGGTCTGCAAAGGAAGCTCCCCAGAAGAAGAGTAGACATTGTCTCTATGATGGTACTATGCCAGAACAATTTCTTGAAGACTGTGTCTTACAGAGCAACTTTAAGGAGATCCACAAATGATTAAGTATCTGTCAGCATCCACCATTGCATCTGCAACTGAAGTTTGTTCTCAAGAGGAGTACTGCGGTAACACTGATGCTATGTTCTAAATGCACTTTATTTATGCTGGTTGACCATGCATATAGATTATTTTTAAATTGAAAAAGAGACCAGAAGCAAACAGAAATTCCAGCAATGGGTGCTTTGGGACCATGATTTCCTGTCACATCTGAGAAACCTGAAGTGCTAGTAACTGATCTGCTTTATGTGTATGAGCATAGAGCTTCTACTTTTTATTGTAGAAGAGTGCTTTCAATTTAGAAAAAAAAAAAAATCAATCAACAGGAACAGTAAATGGCATTGAGCTCCACATTTCTCTTTGGGAACAGCATTATAGCATTTAGCCCTGCTCAACACAAAGTTTTATCTTGCTTTTGTTTATATATAGGATAATATAAGGGGAATACAGGGCTTCCATTTAGAAAGGTTATTGACACTCTTGGTGCTGTGTTGGCATTTATTCTTTAGATTTTTATTGCTTCTGATCTGTGGTATTTATGTCTCTAAGATGAGGACTTTCATCTGTGATACATGCTCATAATTTACAGACTGCATGGTGCCCCAATGTTGTCTGCAGGAATGGGAAATTAAACAATTAAACGGGAGGCAGATATAGAGTAAAACAAGCTCTTTCCTTCAGTATATTTATTTTTCAATATTATTGTCTGTTGGTCAGAGAAGGCTGAAAACCGTTGCCATACCCAACAACTTTGGGGCAAGAAAGATGGGTATCAATAGATGGACATCAGAAAATGGCAAAGCACTTCAGGAAGGGGAATTAACCAGGCAGAATATGAATTCAGCCTTTAATGGAAGTTTGAGCTTCCGTGTTTCTCCTGTGATCCAGCTCCCCCAAACCTGTACGGCATGGCTGAAGCCATTTTTGCTGTCTTTTGATGCAGACATGCACTTCCCCCCACTCCAGCTGTCTGAAGTGACCATCACCAAGCTCCCTAGTGATTACTTTAACTGTAATAGCAATGACAGATCACTTTATTAATTGCAGATTGCACTATCTGAAGATGGTGACAACAGATATTGGGAAAGGTACAGAATATCCTAATTTTTCATAGCATAATCAGCCTGTTTGGAGCCTCAGATAAAAATAAATTACCTCAACCTTACAATACACTTGACACATATTTATTGCAGCATTCTCTATCAGTAAATGCCATACCTACATGAGCTAACTTCTCACACATTACCCTAAAACGTGAAGGGTGGCATTAATGAGAAAGGGCGGTCAAAGCTGGGCCCCAGGAACCGGATCTGCATTCTAGTTGTTGCATGCCACTGGTGCTGGACGTTGCTTTGTGCAAGCCCCTTACCTTACAACCCCCTCTGCTGCAATTTGCCCACCTAGGTAGTAGGCCCAGTGGGAATTTTGTGTTAGACATTTTGAGGGTAAATGCATAACAGAAAAGGACTTCATAATCCTTCAGTGGCAGAAAACAATTCAATAGGTATTATTTCAAGAACACCAAATACCGAAAAAAAATTTTATCTTGACTTGCAGAAAGAGGGAGAACAATTCCAGTGACTTGAGAGGGAAAGCTGGCAACATTAGCTCAATTTTGAAAAACTGAAGAACATGACTATAGACCTACTACTTATCCATTCTTAGAGCCAAAGTTTACAACACTTCATAATTGAGGCCGACAATTTTTCAGTTCCTGTTTGCTGCAGCTATTTTCATGATGTCCCGAGTTGTTTGATGCAAAGTCTAAATTAGTCTTGAGAAACAGGATTAACCTTTCCAATCACATTTAAGGTGAAATTGCATAACTACAGCACACAATGTCATGCTGCAGATAATCCATGTCCTTGATTAATGCTTTTATAATCAATTGCTGTCTGGAAGTGACTCCTTCCCATCACACTCTTCACAAAAAGAGCAGATGGTATTTAAAAGGTTATGGCAAGAGGGCATTTCAGAGGTCAAATAGAACATCGATCAAGTGGGCAGAAAAATTGCTTTTTTCCTTCCCCTTCTCCTTATCCTCACAGTCCATGAGGGAATGTGGCCTATGAATTATAGTTTGGTCTATAGTTCAAGCACTAAAATGTTTTCTTGTTTCAAATTTCTATGTTGTTTTGGGTAATGAACCTGGAAATTGGATTCCTTTTGTGCCAATAAAAAATTGTGCCCAATACACATATCTCAGCAACATAATTCTTAGACCCATAGAGATTTGCTTGCTACTACCTTGAATGCAGTCAGAATGCTGGCACTTAATAAAGGCTGTACTAATATCCACAATGTCCTTCGATCTATTTGTAGCAATGATAATGACTCTGTGAAAAAAAGTACCTTCATTTCTGTGCTTTTATAAAAAACAATTAAAAAATGAGGATATCTTGTGACTTACTCTCTTTCGCTGTTTTCCCTGTACATAGTTGGTTGCCATTCTGTATTAGAGTCCAAGGAGAGCTATTCTCACCTGGAGTGAAGGGGACAGAGAAACTACACCTACTAATGCAGTCTCCAAAACCAGAAACCAGGGATTTGCCATTGTGCAATATATAAAATATATCAGTACCCTTTTTCCTCCTGTTTCCATTTCCTGACATGTTAATAATTTTTGAAGTTTTACTAACGAAAATGTAATTTTTTTCCTATTGGTTTGGACATGAATATTGTCATCTTTGTTGCCTAATAAAAATGTATTTTTTTCAGTTGTCATATCTTACTGGCTGTTCATTTTTTATGATTTTTTTTGTTATATAAGTTATTGTGACAAGTGAAGTGCTCATCCTGAGTAGACCTCTAAAGTAGGATTTCATCTGGGAAGTAAAAAGTGAAAATATTATAATCCTGCTTTGTGATCAAAATGAGGATTGATTGGCTAAGATATTTTTCAGCACTGTAATTTACATTTAAGGGCCTGAGCCCACCAAGTCTTTCTTATCTGAACAGTTCTCACTCACATCATGTAAGTAGCCACACAGGAGCTTGAGGAGCTGTTCATGAGGCAGGGGTTTATCTTTATTCAAGAATGATTAATACCCACCATATATTGCATAACTAAAGCTGTTAAGCATGAACCTTTGAAAGATGGACAAAAGCAGAACTTGATGAAACTATGCTAACTAATCCTATTAAAGTGACATCTGGGTGTCTTGCCATCCAGTAGTGCTAGAAAAGCTATCACTGGAACTGGCAGTGCATTTTAAATAGTTCTAATATACACAGCTATTTAAAACACACTGATAGACCTTTCAATATCAGTTCTGTAGTTTAATTTCCTTGGATTTTTTTTAAGAGTGGTTGTAAATTTTAAAAAAGTTGAAGTCTATGAGATACTTCAACTAAGTCATGTCTGTCAGTACTGTCTATGGAAAACAAACACGAGTACAAATGTGTATTGCACAACTTTTTCCATGATTTACTGGCCAACACAGAGAGATCTTTCCATATGGGTGAGGTATTGCTGTTTCACTGCTTAACTACAGATTCTTAAAAGGTAGAGTCTGATAAAAAGATGTTAATGTGGGCATTTGCATAGTTATGAACGAGGAGTTAGGAGAGGTTTAATTCTACCATTAACTTAAAACACACAGATTTGCCAGAAAGAGGGACTCTTGGGAACTAGCTGCACTCAAGGCATTCTTCATGGGGATTCCTGAGCCAGGAGACAGTACTGGCCCTTAGCAGACAGTTAGTGTCAATTGCCTTGTTATGACTAGGGCCCAAGTGATCAGAACTGCCATATTAAATGCAAATTGATAAATGAAAGTCTTTACTACTAGTCTGAAGGCAAAAAAAGCTGTGAAAATAAAGCTAGATATATTGACAGCATCCTAGCATTTTTCATAGTGTTTAATGTATGTACTTCATGACTAATCCTTTAGAAATTTTTAAACTAAATCTTCTGTCTTCTATTGTGTCTCCATATTGATCTGCTGTTGAAGCATTGCTTCCAACTGAGAGATATTATTCATTATATTTGGAAGCTGTTTGATCAGAGAAGAAAACAATACAGCATAGTTTCAAGAGAGAGAAAATCAAATGAACTTATATTGAGGAAAAATAAATATTTAAGATGTGCTTCTCCAACTTTCTTTTAATTATTTTTCCTGGCTTTTTTTCCCTGGAGACTAAGGAACCTTCAGATAAATTGTCAGTCTCTTAACTAACCTAATAAATAGCCAAAGCCATCAGCTAGCTTTTAAAAGTAGAGATGTCTGTAAATATAAATGTGTCATTTCAGCTCTTTTTTTCCCATGCTTAATTTCACACCTTTTTTCCCTGATTTTTTTAGAGACCTAAATAATGTTCTGAATCAAGTAATACAATCATATGTATGACTGTGACCTGATTTTTTAAAATCTATTGTAGATGAATATTGACTAGTCCTCTGAATGCTAAATGTGGAACAAGAACTTCATATATACTGTCAATCATAAAAAGGGAGGAACTTATAGAAACCATTAAAAGACTTTTTCTTAACCGTCTTTCCTCTAACTAAACCTAAACCTATTATACCTACACACACTTCCCATCACTCTCCCTGCTTTTTCACTTTCCAACCCATAGCTCCCTCTTACCTTTCATAACCATTCACAATCAATCCTACATATATTTTTTTTTTCTTTATAGTATGATAGTACACAAAGGTTTTCTTTTCCAACGTCTCCTGTTCCTGGTCTTAGACACGGTATCAATCATCGGGGCCATAGCATATATCTGCCAGGTGATCACTCTTCTGCACCCTCCGAGTATTTCCTTGGCCCAATTATATTCCTGCCTGGGTTGTTTGTTTCTTTCTCAGAAATCTATAATACACTATCCATTGGAGGGGGGAGGGGAGAAATGCCCTAGGCTTTCTGGTAGTTGTTGAGTTTGTATAGTTTACATTGCTACTCAGTCCATAAAGGTAACACTAAAATGAATGTGTAGTATCTGTGTTTGGATGACTATTAAATGACAAAAGCTGTGCGGTATTCTTGTACAATCAATATCTTACATGTGAGACCTAAGACAGCACTTTAAATTACAAAAAAAAAAAGGTAATACAATATTAACAAAGTGATGTCTATATCCACTTTTGCTTGTGTGTTGCTGCCTTTTCATGGTGAAGTACTCTATCTCAGATTCCTTCTGCAGCCACTAGCACATGCTAAAGAGTGACACTGATAAAGCATGTGCTATACACCCTCCACATTTGTCAGATATGCTTCCTTGTGCCTACCTGATATAAGTGTTTTTCCTGTTCCTTTGTTTCTTTGAAAGGTTTTCTTGAATGTCTTCTGCTTTTTAGGCATTGCAGTTTTAAGCAAGCCTGCTCTGTTATGCTTTGGGCTTCATCTGAAAAGGTGGGAGAGTAGCTGCTTAATTACATGGGGAAAAAAGGTAGAAAAAACAAGAAAGAAAAAGTGATTAGCAAAATAGGGCTTTTTTGGTCCTGGTGGTAAATTTAAAATATGAATGTGAAACTGTTTTCACAGAGGAACAAAGCTAATAATACTTGAAATTGTTCTACATGTTCCAGGTTGTAATAACAGCAATGTGCTATGACTACAATTCTTCAGTCATTTAGGTTCAAAAATTCTACACCTATCTGCTTATTGGCAATTTGAGGCACCTGAATTCCTCCACTAATTTTGTTTCCTGTTCCTAGAATCTCAGAGAGAGGGATGGTAAATCTGCGGTAAAATATGCAGTAAACAGATGAGCTCTGCTCAAAGAGATTACAGATTCAGATTTCTTTTGGAAACAGGTTTCTCATGGACAAACAGCTTCCTCTGTGTACCTTGCCTGAGGGCACTGCAATCACCTGGATGTCAGACACCCGGGACAGGATACCCACACCTTCTTCTAGTTTGGACAGACAAATGCATATGTGTGCCTCACAGAGAGTTGGCACAGGCACACAGTGCAAGGTGCTGAGTTATGGCACACCTTGCAGGTCATTGCTCCTGCAGTGCAAATATGTTACATCAGAGATGTTCCAAAATGTGCCAACCAGCTGTATGTGCCATGGACTTTGTGTGCACTGGTCCAGCTCTCCCCTAAGTCCTGCTTTGCTGACCGCCTAATGATGTAATCATGGTGACAGGTCTAATTGGACTGTGAGGTATTCAGACGTCCTGAGTATAGGCTCTATTTCTTTTTTTCTATCTGGATCTAGTTTCATGATAGCAAGAGAGCATCTCTAAGATGACTAGGATATAAGCCATCTTTAGCTTTCATCCAACAGTGTCTTTACCATATCACAATTAAGAATCAGCTGTGAGCTGGAGTTAACCGATCTAACAATCGGGAAAAGAAACGGGCACTTCGCTCCGCTAGCAACCTGAGCACATATTATGTGGAATTTTTTCCAGGATAATACACATAGAATTCTTTTGTCAGAAATTTTTATATTATTTTAAAGCAGTACTGGACTTTAATAATGAAATAGGCAACTGATAAGAAATTCTAAATATTTCTGTGTAAATGAGAATTGTCTTCAGATACGTATGGCATCCCTGAGCTATTTGCTAAGGAAAAACTACCTTTCAAATTAAAGGAAATTTCAGGTTTTCTAAAGGAGGGGCAGGGATATGTTGAAATGGGGAATTTTGAGTGTCCTGACTGACAATGAGGTGAATTTCTTACCCTGAAGAGAAAGGCGGGGCGGAGGGGGGAAGGTGTTGACTTTTATTTAGTGAATGGGAGCTGTAGTGGAGATTTGCATGAGCCAGAATGTGCCTGTTCCATATCAGACTCCTTTCAGGCTGTCCTGCTTAGGGCAGGAAAAAACAGTGGGAGATTGAACATCCATACATGTCATTATGGTTTGACAAAAGGCTAGGTGCTCTTCTTATTTACAAGAGAATATATGTGGAATGATTGCACTAAAACCAGTGGAGCTCCTCCTGACTCACAGCTGAACAGAGAAGAACATTTTACCTCCAAAATGTGAAACTTTTTTTTTGTTCAGATACACAACCATCAAATCTGAGGACATTTAATATTTTTCTGTTAACTGCATTTTGGTTCTAGTGCATTTCCTACTTAAAGTGGATAACTCAGTATGTCAGGTCAGATTTACAAGGATGATCAGGTTTCTTTTTGTCCCTGAGGAAAAAATATTATTGAACTACCCACCTGAGGAAACAAAATGTATTAAAACATCTAACACTTAGGATGTTGTGGTAAAAAAAAATAATCCTGTAAAACACTCAATCACTGTATTGCAGTTGAAATAATATGTATTTGTTTGATGATTATGTGATTGAAACAAAGTTAACACACCAAGCTGACTACTTCACTTTTCTTTAGTCTCACTCTCACTCATTAAAGATTGACATGGGCTGGTGGAGTTTGAAAGCAAATTGGCCACAGAGATGTACATGCTTTAAGGCAGTTGCTATCGACAGACAAAAAGTGTAACGTGCCTGACCCAAAAGGTGTGCTGAAAGCTACTGGTGGAAACAAAGGCTTCTTACTAAGTCAGATAAAAAACAAAAGAAATAAAACCAGAAATGGTATGAGCTGGACTAGGTAATGAGAATTTTAAGATGGTCTCTGTGTGACAGAGATGATAATATAAAAATTTTAGGATGCCTTTTAAGAAGCAAATGCTTCAAGTATAAAGACATTATGAAAACATTTAGCCTAGAATTATGCACTATGTAATTCAGCTCTTTATTTTGTTTTTACTCTATAAACTTTGGGGATTATCTTATGGCGAGAAAGTCTATAAAATTAAGAAAGTAGTTTATGAATGTTTAAAATGTTAACATTCAATTAATTTTAACTGTATTAAATGAGTTTTGTTATGTATAACTGTGGCTATCAGGAACTGTTCTTAGATGACCAAAATATTTTCACATTGAAAAAGCAAGCAAATGAACCTAACTGAAGAAAGAGAAAATACTGGTAGCAAACTAGGAATTAATGAGTGATAGAGAACACTACAAAAAAGGAAAGAAAGAGGCACAGACTTGAGGAATTTTGGACTTGAGGAGATTTTAAAAGAAAGCCTTGTCTCCAGAGACAAAAAATAATGTATTATTAAACCTTTATATTCTGGTACCATCTAGAGGCTGAATGGCACAGTATCCCATTTTGCTAGGAGCTGTACAAAGACATAAAATGATGGATATTCCCTCTTCAGCCCAAGGAATGGGTATGGCAAACTCACAGCTACTGAATGTTTATGTTATTTCTTCTTTGTGGAATATTTTCTGTCTGTCTCTATTTTTTACAAGATATCTAGATAATCTTTGTGCAAACCCTGAATGCACAGTACTTCCAGTCTGCCAACAGCTGTGTCATGTACACAAATCACAAGTACAGAAGACAGAATGTGCCCGTCTGCTGCAAGAACTTCAACAGTTGCACCCATCAAAAATGTTATAATGACAAGAAATACAGCTAGCATCAGGAATGAATTGTTATTACTACCATGGTGCCCTGGGATTACAGTTTCCTCTCTAAGACTTCCAAAACAGTCTTGCTAGCATTTGTGGTGGAATATGGAAGGTCAAAAAATATACCTAACAGCTGCAAATCCTCCTACTTTTCAGTTGCAGGTGTTTGTAAATGATGTCTAAGGAAATATGTATGTATGTTTTCTGCTACTGTTATTTTGATGCTGAATTGTTGTGAACGAGAATTTTTGAGCTGCTGCTTCAAGAAAGAAACATTAAATTGGCAGGTTTTCATGCAATCCAGGGTTACTGAAGTCACCTGTGAATAAGCTAGCCCAAAGGCTGGAAGTCATCAAGACAGGGTTACTTGAAGCTCTGCCTAAGAAGGCAGAATTAGGTAGCCAGGGCAAATAGATGCAGTTATCTGGGGTAGAGCACTGCCAATAATGAAGCTGTGCTGCTTCCAGCCACCTGAGGACAGCTCTGGTCCCACTCTGTCCCACTGGCTAAGGGGACTGTCCGTTTCTCCAACAGGTCTGTTTATTATTTGCAACTGGGTAATATATCAGTAAGGGTCTGATTCCACACTCAGTGATTCCTAAAAGGGTTTTTCAGTGATTTTTAAAAGGGGTTTTCACTGATTTCAATGGGATTTGGACTGAGCTTTCTAACTGTAAGGTTCACTTTATGGCTTGGGGACTTTGAACTTCCAGTTAAATTTTGCTTTACTGGTAAAATTCATGGAGTAAAATATAAAATACAATTATACAGACTTGATCACATGTTTCAGTAAGCATGTTCCATAGGTTGGCTTCAGCATGCACAGTGATCATCCAGTTTAGTTAAATAGCCTTATTAATTTTCCACATATTTAACACACAGAAAATATGACATTTTTTGCAGTGGAACTATAGGGATCTTTAAGCTCTCCTACGTATATCACAGGACAGTCACAGAAGCCAATAAATAATTAAATTAGGGAATTTACTAATATAAACTAGATAACCTTCTATCCTTGGAACCCTAGTATTGCACTGGAATTAACTGAAATAATAACTGAAAGCAATAGTCCACCTCCAAAACGTGAATAACAACATTCCTTGTAACTTCAGTAGGAGTAAGATCAGGTGCTAGATACTAGCAAACATTTTGACTCTACTTGGCTCTGTAGGAGGAAACATCTCTGGGTTTGGTTGTTTGTTTGTCTGTTGTTTTTTTTTCCTAAAAGTATTTCAAAAGATAAAGTGGTATTTTAATTAGAATACTTGAAGAAATCGAAGATTGTGCAAGGTTTACCTGGGACAATATGCAGTACTTTAATCATAGAGTATTCAGACCTCTGTTATATAAATCAGGAAAAAGAGCAGCTCTGTTTTGTTTAATATGTTATATCTGCCAGCGCTTATACGTGGAGACCGTTCTAGCTTCCACAAAAATATATTGGGGATGTTTAGACACTTCCACCTAGATCTGGTGCTGCAATGCCATTGCCCTGATCTTGCTGCTGTGTGCTCCAGTGCCAATGTCACTGTGGTAGTCAGCAAGTATTATTAGTATATAAGGCTTATGGTAAATTTAGATGTCATGTAGACCCTTTTGGGCCTGTTAATTGTTTTAATCTGTCATTTTAAAAGCACGATCAGTGCTTCACTGTTATTTTTTCTGCTGTGGAAAGATTTATACCCTTTACCACATCTCAGGAATTTACCAGGAGAGCTGGTAAAATTTGCACATTGTTGTCCACAGAGTTCTGTGTGCTTTTGGCTAAACTTTGCAAAAGTGAAAGATAAAAAGCAAAGGTTTGCTTTAAGCTTTCCATTCTTCACAAGCTAATCCCAACAGTTAAACAGAAGAGGAATCACAGGGGACACTGGAGAGGGAAATCCTACTCATTTGAAGTCAGTCATAACGCAGCCAACTGATTCCTGCCCTGGAAGTTGATCTAGTATTGCTAAAATAAATAATAAATCAGCCCTCAGTACAGCTTTATTGTTTTGAATGGGAGCACATATGAAACAAATAAGTATGCAGGACATGGTGGGGGTGAGGGGTGGGTAAGGAGAAGCCCTAGCACACCCTTAACTCCAGGCATCTGTGGCAGCTGGTGGGGAATAAATGGCAGAGCCTTGGGGAGACCCATTAGGCATTTTAGGTTGTGCTCCATTATAGCTGTTCCTGGTTTCAGCTGGGATAGAGTTAATTTTCTTCTTAGTAGCTGGTGCAGGGTGTTTTGGATTTAGTGTTTTAATTGTTGCTAAGTAGCGCTTATTCTAAGTTAAGGATTTTCAGTTTCCCGTGCTCTGCCAGCATGCAGGTGTACAAGAAGCTGGGAGGGAGCATGGCCAGGACAGCTGACC
>NW_010972664.1:4535798-4622448 GCF_000737465.1 Haliaeetus leucocephalus
TTTTTTTCACTTGTTTGTGTAAATGATCTGCAAAGTATGTCCGTGTTTATGTTTAACTAACTGTGATATTATGGTTGGAGAAGGAGATAGGTTAAGTATTGCATTTAGCAATAGTTGGGACCATAATTTAAAAGGAACAGAAGTGCTGTAATATATTTTTGTATCTTTATCTTTGTGATATTTCTAACACATCACACCGATGCACTAATTATCATCCTCGTTTATACCCAGCTCAGAATTATCACATTTTTATGCTTAAGTAGACAAAACTAGATGCAATTTTTAACTGTTAGGGCTATAACATCAATCCATGTTTTAATTCTCACCTTCCTTAAGAATTAATTGAAAGAATAGGAAATTGTTACCTCTTTGCCTGCTTTCCAAGTAAACAAAGCTTGAGAAAGCAAACACTGCATGTAAATATATTTACATGCATCTGTGAACATGCATAGAGATCTTCTCCTTACAGTATCTCTCACACCAGTGTGAAAGAAGTTTGGTAGTGGCAAATGTCGAAAAGATAGTAGTTTTTTATAACTTCCAGATCAATAAACAGATGGAGAAAGGTGAGAGGCTCTATCTTTACCCTTAGTGAAAGAAAGCCTCAGCTCCAGGCTTACCTTCATATGCGAAAGAACCCACAAGAACATGACCTTGAATCCATAGGAAACCAGTCCTCACATATTTTGGTGCTCCTGGAATTATTTCCTTTCTAATAAAGTAGCATAACCTAATGAAAGAGAGTAATTTTCTCTTGGGCTATAATGCTACTGAATTTAATATTTCTCCTCCTTCATAAGATTATGTTGTATAAATTGGACAATTTTCAATTCTGGCATCTGTATACAATATTTAAAACAGACTTACAAGTAATATGGGAAACCCCCACACACATACTTCTTGATGTTGCAGATGATAAATCATTTGAGAATATCCAATAATAGTCTGCCTAAACAAACATTTCTTAGTCAGCAGCACTGCTGTAGTAAAAATGTCAGAAGCAACAACCTCTTAACTGAAAATAAAAGAACTAGAAAAACAAATCAGGGTAAGGGTGATTGACATAATTTGAGTTCCGCCATGTGTACTTGATGGAACAGAAAGAGTGATGATGCTCATGCTGACTCATTTATCTGATTCTTCAGTCTCTGTTTCATCAAAAGGCATTACTACCTTTGCTTTCTTATTATGGCTCACTGCTTCTTATCTGATCCAATTCTTTCCTCTTAAATTGGTAACAGATACCAAGCATACCATTACTAGTGTTGCTACTATGGATGTAATGTTTGCTCTCTCTTTTGACTTTCAAACTTGTGCATCTGCAAGAAATATAACCCTGATAAATTTCAGGTTTTACCTGAATAAAAAGCCAATGATTGTAATTATTTCAGATGAAAACATATTTTCAATATTTCTTAGGCTTAGCCTTCTCATATTGTCAAAATAGATTTATGTGAAATTACTGCCTGTTCATTTTGCATGTTAAGTCTTCTATTTTTGAATGCCCATGATCTTCACATACAATTTTTTTTTTAAAATATTGGTTCTGAAATGATGCTCTTGGAGTTCAACATCAACTGTTCAAGCTCTAAGAGTGGTCTTAAAGCCTGCTTCCAGTCCAGGGATTTAATTAGTAGACCAGATACTCAGATTATGAAATCAGCATACTTTCACTGGCTTTAATCCTTCTGTAAGGAATAATTTGAGCTGAATGATTTGATTCAACAATTTTTACAGAGTAGAGTCAGTTTCTCATGGAGAGAAGTTCAGAGTGACTTAATTGCTTTAGAGAAAAAAGATTTCTGGGACTCTTATTCAGCGAGTATTTAATCTCAGGGTGACCGTTGATGATCACAGCCATCCAAGCTGTCGCAGATGTTGTGTTAAGAAAGCTATTGACCGTCAGTGGGTAGTAAAATTTTTCTGCTCTCACTTTATTGCTGCCCCCATTAAACCATCCTCTCAGGTCCTATATTTGTATAACTGGTTCTGTCCCCTATGGTCTAGAGTCATTAGTCCATTCCTCAATAGTGGACTATATAATGCTTTCTTAATTAACCCTGTGGATCTTGTTGCCCCAAATAACATTTAAATGGGAGTTTCTAGCTGTAATATCTTGATACAGATTTCTGCTGGAAGTGCTTGAATAGAATACATAATTTCAGGGAGAAATCCTAAAACCCCACAAGATGCTTTTGAGATAATCAAAACATTGTTTGTCACTTCAAAACAGAAGGCCTAGATTTATTGTCAAGACAGCATTCCTCTTTTTGAATGCCATCCTTATTCAGCTGCAAGTCATTTGAGTTTCTGCTAATCTAAATAAACTGAAGAGAGTAACACAGTATTTACCAAAATATTATCACATGTATTATATACACTAAAATATTACATTGCAAAACCTTATCAGAATTAATACTAGCTACTCAACTCACAATTGTACCCCAACCAGCACCTTTAATTGGTCAGTACTTACTGCTTCTTGATTAATTTATGGGATATTTAATTTCCATGCCTTTTGAGCCATTTGTCTCCAACACCTCTTTCTGCACGTATCTTCAGATTCTGTCCCAGCTATTTGATCACACTCTTTTCTTGAGCATGTCAACCATGTTCAGCATTAGATAAGTCTATCATTGTGAATTCACTTGTGTTCTAGTTTCATTTCAATAAAAACATCACTAGTCTCAGTGCTTTGGATCAATTACTTTTTTTTGTGTTGAGTTTTGACGTTCTTCTGTGTCCTGCAAGTATCCTTGCTTTCATCAATAGAAGTGGTCTTCTTCAGGCTGAGACTTGCTGGGGATCCATCCTTGTGGATCTTCTCTTCTAAATGAAAGTCTAGACCATAGATCTCAGAAGAAATAGTGCACCACGTTGTGCAGACAAGGTTTTAATCACTATAGATGGCACAGAAGATATCCTAACCATATTATTTCTTTGTCATGTTATTTGTGTTTCTTTCTCACCTCCAAAGTAGCCTGGTTTCAATGAATCATTGAAGGTTTGGTGTTTACCGATAACTGCCAAGTGCAATGTTTGCAATCATGGAAGCTATCACACTAAGACAAAGTGCCACGAAAGTAGAAACTGCAAGTCTATATATGCAGGGAAATGAGACATAGAAAAAAGTTGTGTTTGAACTACCAATGAATGTGGCTAATACAGCCTATAACAGCAGAAATTCCAGAAATAATTGAACAGATATGCATATTTTGGGTCTCGGACACACAGCTGGCAACTCTCTATATGACCCTATCTGTAGGGACAGTTAAGATCTATCTAAATGCCACTAATTTCTCTGGAATAATGGTTCCCTGACAACACTTTTCCATACGCTTTGTCCACTGCACCATGATGCTTCTACCTCATGCACAAGTTACTGCTAAAATTACCTATAACTTAAAACTCCAGAACTAGTGTCTGTTCTGCAGAGCCTCCCAGGAGTCAAATCACAAAAATGTTCAGCAGTGAAGTTGGCTTACTGGGGGAGCATATGGGCCACTGTCTGTATCTGAATAGGAAATGAGAGAAGATAGTTGAAACTCTTTACATTCTATTCAGTTTTTATTCTTTAAGGTTAATAGATTGAGATTTTTTTCTTAAATGTAAACCAGGTATGACTTTTAAAAAGTATTCATTTAGTAGTTAAGATGAAAAGTTAATCTGCTTCCCATTTTGTAAAAGGATTATTACATGCTGTTTCATTTATAGGTGCATTATGATTTTATATGTTGATCAAATGAGATCTTCAGATGAGAAATAATTAATTACAAGGTATTCACCCTTTTTCCTGGACTGGGCAAGCCATCTTATTTGTAAATAAATTTTTGATTGGAATTATGGAGATATTTCCACTTGCTAACTAATTGTTCAATATGCCTCATTATTTTTATTTGAGAAAATCTGTTAATGAGAAATATGAACCAAATGTTTGTTGTTACTATCTCTTGAACAAATGAGATACTGAACAAAATTTTTGGCTTCTATTTATTGGAATAGATCCCTTATGAAGGCATCTCTTACAGAATGGAGAGCTTTGCTTATTCTCTCTCTTTGACAAGCCATACTTGTATCTTTTCAGGAATAAGGAAATTATACCTTTCTTAAGTAAGGAGAAATAATCAGAGAAAATTAGACACCTTTAACAGAGTCATATCTCACTGAGATTTTTAGCTAAACTGTAATTGAGTTTTCTGATTGCTCATCTCAGTTAATAAACAATGTGCCCCTTGTGTGTCCTTTCTATCACCTTTATCCTCCAGCTTTTCTCAAAAATGTTGAGAGAAAGATTAAGCACCTTGCCACTACTCATTATCTGTCTTAGCTATTACATGCTAAAAACCAAAGTTATTATCTTTTTTTTTCCGATTAAAATGGCAAGTAGTGAGGATCAAGGAGACAGTGTGCACCCCTTCTCTGTGTGTTCCATCTACAATTTCTAAAACTGCAATGAACTTGCACATTGAACACACATGCTGAGCAAGAGATTAATGCTCCCACTGGATGTGATGGGGCTCTGTAAAGCCTGAGTTTCTTTTTTTATTAGTCCAAGATGTTATCATGGAACCAAACACTTGCTGTACTACATTTTTCACTGTCCTTGAGAAAATGGATGGATAACTTATAACCATAATTATGCCCGCTCACTGGTCTAATGAAGAGAATTAGAGAATGCATAAACAATAGCTGTGCAGGGGAGAGTATGCATAATTGGCAACTATTAATCTAATAGTGAGAGATGGAGAAGGGTGAGAATGATTAACATAGGCCACACAGAACGATCATTTGTGATAAGGATGACTGAGAAGACATTGACATTATTCAGCCTTCCCCACTGGCAAGGAGAGCTTGAATAGAAACAAAATTAAACACAGGATGGATCAGCAGGTGGAGTATAGCAGATTTTCAGCTCCCACATACTTCTTTTGGTGTAGAAAGATTGCATACGTTTTCCTTTCTATGCTCTTGGTATCATGAGAAGTGCTGAAAGGTGATGCAGAAGAGCAAACATTTTCCACTGTCTCATACAGAGTTTCATTGTCCAAATTGTCATTTTCTGGGACGGTCAAGCACATTGCGAGTTATGGGAGGCAGACCTTTAGGTTCTCATTTGTATCTTCTGTCCTCTGAATGCTCCTTTCCTTGTTGCAGGCAGGGTAGTGTCTGCAGGGTGATGGAGAGTGATTATACAAAAAGAAAAAGAGAGAGCAGGTAGATAGTTCATGGAAAGGAAGAAAATAGTACTTCACTAGAAGCAAGAACAGAAAAGGCTGTAGGGTTTGTGAAAGGTGAGAGGACGATAATAAAAGATCACTGGGACAGTGACAACCTGGCATTTATGGGGTGAGGAATTAAAAAAAGTGTATTGGAGATTTTTCAGTTGTGAGGACGAAGTCCCCCAGCAGGGGAGGAGCTGGATGGAGGAATAAGAAGTAGAAGGGCAGGCACATCTGGCAAGAGACTAGGATGTGGAGATAGGGGGTTGGAAAGAGTGGAGCTAGACCAGGTGAAAGTGAGATACCCTGGCTGCAACATTGAGAGAAACGCCTTGATGTAGATAACTGAGACCTTGAGACTATAGCCAGCCGATTGAGAAAGGGCATTAGAAATATTTGAGAAACAAGGGACTAAAGAGTGAGATCGGACAAAAAAAAGTAGAGCTTGAAATGAGGGTGGGTGGATGGATATAAGACAAGGCTAAATAAGCAGAATATGCGTACACTGTAGGACACCTTCCTCCAGCACATGGAATGGCAGCCAAGACTCGTCAGTATATTCTCCTGTCAGCAAGGAACCAGACCACAGCTTCATCATGCACACCCTCCCTAATCACCAGCACAGGTTCATCTTGTGTGCAGAGGTGGGGAACCTCAGGGAAAAATATACAAGGTTGTCACCTAATTAAAAATTGCCTCCTAAGGCTCACACAAATGACTTAATGTAAGTTTGCACTGGAAAACTGAAATCTAGTATTTTCTCAATTCTGAATTTGATTTTCCTTTACTTAAACCTGGCAGGTGTTTTTATGTGTGTCTCTACACAGCTGCTATTGAGAAGGTACGCAGACTGCTCAAATTAGAGGAAGGGACACCAAGAGAATAAACTCTAGCTATCTTACCATCTTGTGTGAAAGTCCTTGGTTCCTCTCAATAATTGCTGCACAGAGTGGAGGGTCTTTCTACTAAAAAGGCTGCTCCAAAGACAGGGTTGTTACCATTAAATTCTAGTTTTTTTAATTTTTTTTTTGTGTATTGCTGGAGGCTTTCTAAGTATAGCTAGGAGAAAACTTGAAGACAATAACAGAGAAAGAAGTATTGGGAAAGCATAATCTTAATCGCCACTGTCTCGCTCTCAATTTGTATTTCTTGGAAGGACTGTCTCAGAATTGCATCCATGCATGTAAAAGAAATACCAAAGTTATGAGGTAGTCCTGTACTTTCCCAATCACACAAAGCTCCTTTTTCTGCTTCCAGAAAATACAAAGAAAATCTTTCCATTGGATTCATGAGGATAGAACTAGAGAAAAGTACTGCACTTCAAAATAACTTATGAAAAAAATGCCAATTATTGCTTCTGTAAAACAAAAACCAGGCCAAAACCCCACCCAAAGACAAAACTAGAAAAAACATAAGAAAGGGACAACTTGAAATTCCCTGAAAACTAATACTTGTCTAAATCAAGTTGAATCAGAGACTGCCCATCTGTTCTGTGGATGCTGCAAATGCATTCTGCTTTCCCATGTGCTCCAGAGACAGAAAGCTTCCAAAAACTGTCAGTGGAATGAAGTGTCTCCTCCTTTCCTCTGCTGTGGTTAAGATTTCTTGAATCAGATTCAAGTCCTCAGCTGTTATTATAGAAATTGTCTTCCTTTTACTGAAGCATCATGTCTTATTTAAAGAATATATATTTACTTTACTAATGAATCACAGACTGTGTCTATCCACTGTAGACTATGGAATTAAGAACAAGACTGTAGGCATGCTTTTCTTTTCTCGTGACGGTCTACCATCAGCTTAAAATTTAAATGCCCATAGGCTCAAAAACATTCGTATCTTTTTTATTTTACACAGTGATGGAAATCAAAGGAAAAAGGCTATGCTAGCATTTTTTTCCCTTTCAAAGTCATCATTTGTAGGCTTCTTACCACTGAAATCCTACTCTATCTTATTTGTCATCTTGTGCTAGGTTATTTCAAAGATCATTGAGAATAGCTGGAAACTAGTTTGAAAACTGAAACATTAGGCAAGGGGTGTTCTTTTAAATAGCGACTTTTGAACAAGACACAATACTAAACTCTTGAAATACCACTTTTAAATTAAAAAGCTTTCATAAAATCCTAAGAAAATCCCATAAGCATATAAATATAAATAAATGATTAGTATACGGTAAGTATCTGATCTCTAACTACTAACCAGTTTTCATCCTCCGGTTCCTATCGCACAGATTAATGCTTTAGTGATTTCCTTCCCATGTGGCATAAGCCAATATCCCGATCCTTGATAATGTCAATTTCAAACCATTCCCACTAGTTTGGAAAGACTGTGAAATTTCAGCCACACATGTATTTTTTCAGCATTCATGATAGTGGAGAGCTCTGCAGCTGTTAACCCACAGTTGACCTGCAGGTCAGCAGGTACTGGTTAAGGGCTGTCACAACCTTCTCTGGGATGCTGGGGAGCTGTCATGCTCTTTATTACTCTGAAGCAGGCAGGAGAACTTTTTCTTGGCTAAATGAAGTAATGAAAAGAAAATTGTGCCTACAATACTTCCAGCAGGATCAAAAGAACTCTCTTCTTCTCCCTGTGTTTTTGGTCTTCTGCAAAAGAATAGAATAGAACAGAATATTTCAGTTGGAAGGGACCTACAATAATCATCTAGTCCAACTGCCTGACCGATTCAAGGCTGACCAAAAGCTAAAGCATGTTATTAAGGGCACTGTCCAAATGCCTGTTAAACACTGACAGGCTTGGGGCATCCTGTTTCAAAGCAAAGGATTTTTTCTTCCCTTATATCCTGTCCCTGAACCTATATCATACTACTCAGATACAGTCCCTTCCTGATGAAACTCATTAAATTTTACAAATACTTCTCTGAGTTTTCCCTCATAGTCTTACCATTGAATTTCTCTTCCCAAAGCTTATCCGCCTCTAACGTATCCAGGAGAAATCCTTGCAAAACAACCTTGCAATGCCAAAATTTATGTGTGTTTTAAAAAAAATAATTGAATGATTTTATAGAACTCCATCCAGGGCCACTCGGTGCAAAGAAGCAACCTCTGACTCAAGAAGTCATTAAACCATTCATGCCTGGATACTGGGATACTTACCTGCTCCCAAAGTCCTTCCTGGCAAGCTGTCTGTGGGGTTTTGGTGTGGCTGAGCCCAATTTTTTAACTCTGAGAGATACTGCTGGAGTGGCCCGTAAGCTCCACACATCTTTAACAAAGCTCAGAATAGAGAGGGCTGCTTTTTGTTGCTCTGAAGGCATCCTTTCCTTTATGGCATCCTGCAATTACTCCACAGTGTGTGCAGAAAACTCTTTCAAAACTTGGTGAGATGCCATATTCTTAGTCAACAGCAAGATGCTACTAACACCTTCTACCTTATACATTTTCAGCTGATGCAGTAGCCACTATACCAAATCATCTACTTGATTGGAAACACCTGTTTCAAACCGCGCTGAAAGATGTAAGTTATGCTAATTAGAAAGGTGGGAAATTTTCAAAACCAGATGAGACATTAGCCTCACCTTCTATTAAAAAGATAGAACTTCTGTTTATCTAAATGGTGCAAAACCTTGTAGTCTCTTTTAACCCCATCTGCTTTTTAAATGACTAAGATAAGCTTTTAACAATAATCTTTAAATTTCATCTTTGCTAGAAAATGTGGCAATTCCTCACAAATACGAATTTGTCAAGTCAGTAGTAATGCATGTATTTTTCAGTTGCCTGGTGAATTTTAACTCACAATACCTGTGAATTAAATATTGAATAAATGCCTAGGAAGACTAGTTAAGAATGCCTCTGACTTCTTTCCCATGGCTTTGGCTGCCAAGAGTTCAACCAAAACCTAGCAAGTTTTTATCCAACTTCCTCCAATAGCTTCCTAAGCCAGTTGAAGCCAAGGGTTTCAATTTTCAAAGCAATACATTTTTCAAGTCTCTCTCTGTTAAAAATCAAACTACAGTATCTGAACCCCTGTCATATTTCAGTGCTAATGGAAGAAAGCCTAATTAGAGCCTTTCATCTCAGTGCAACACATTTCTTGAAGAAAAAGCAGCAGCTAGAATCTCATTTTCTTGATTCCTAGAAAATTTTACTCTTAAAAAGCTATTTCCTAATAAGGTTACAAATAGCATAAGCAGGGTCTTCCTTCAAATAATCTCAGAAACAATGGTAAAAAAAAAAAAAGAAAAATTAATGTGATGTTAAAGAAAAATAAAAATAGCTAGCATAAAATAGATATTTTACACCAGAAAGGATGTTGCAAATGAGCTCCGTGCTGGCCTCTGTGGGTTTCCAAGTCACTGCTGATTTATGGAAATGAACAGTTTCAGTGGCAGGAGGCAACCCACTGGCAGTCAGATGCCTACAGGATTTGAAACAGGGTTTGGATTGTTCATGAAGCAAAGCTGGATAGAAGACAAATAAGGGAACAAGTTTTAAGGTATGACTGTATTAATTTGACACATAATGAGTTTAATATAAAACCATCATCTTGCTCACTGGTCATTTAACAGGAACTTTTATGGGCACAAGGGCAATAACCTATAACCAGGCATCATCTGTGCCATCCCAGGGCACTGTTCAGGCAATAGTGTGGGAGACCTCCCTCTGAGAGCAAAAGGTCTACCAGGTAATCTCCCAAGGTTTTTTTTTACCTCTAGGGGTCTGCAATTTTACCCTTAATTTGCACTGGAAGTATGCCACCTCCTACATTTCATTCTAATGTCAAAACACTAAACTTTGGTTTTCTTTACTTCAGCAGGGCCTCGCAATATTTTAAAGAGGAAAAAGCTTTACTGCAGCCAGTTTGACCTAGTGGGAATAATTTGCTTTTAGTCCTTCAGAGCAGGCAATCAGTCAGACTCCCAGTATCCAGGAAATATATCTCACTTGAACATACAAAGGAGCTGGGGGTGAGGGGCTTGACAGCTGTAAAGACGAGAATCTGCAGTGGTCTGGGGAGAGTTTCCATTCGGGCAGGGGCAGAGGAGGGAGCAAGACAAGCCCAGTGCTACCAGTTATGTTTTGGTGCTGCTGCTGTGGGTTGCAGCACAAGGAAGGAGGTTCAGCCTTTCAGCCTCTCTCATCATTGTGCATTTAGTTGGCACAGTCCTTACTGGGTTTTGAAGGATTGCAGGTTGGGCTAAGCTTTGCTTACTTTCAGTATTAAAAAAACCCACAAAACCCCAAACACTGCCCTACTCAAATGTGATGGTAAAGTTGTAACTTTAAAAAGTTACAAAGTTTCATAGTTTCAGGGCCTTCCCAGTACAATGAAGGAAGAGGGAAGAACTTAAATTAAACTCAGGTTCTACTGACAAATATTAGAAGAGTTAATAAAATATATTTAGCATTCTTGTAAAAACTAAATTATGGCCTGTGTTGAAAGGAAGAAAATTCCAAAGACACATTTTTACAGAAGAGGCCCTGCAGCCATTCCAATTCTTCCCATGTTTTACTTTACTGACACAATTCTTTTAAAGAGCACAGAAGAAACCTTCTTTTCCACTTTGATGAGACCAGAAATGTAAAGAGAATTATAAAATAGATGTCTTTTTTTTTTTTTCTTCCCCACAAGAAAAGAAAGGAGTGCATTGAGGGATTTAGCAGTCTTTCTTCATCAATATTATAAGAAAATGAAATTACGCCTCAAATTCCTATTATATTAAAAAAGGAAGTGTACAAGAACAATGTGTGGCTGAGGCAGGAAATGGTATAATGCTGTTAAATTAAAATTTATGTCAAATAGTTAAATGCATACAATGTGTACATGGCATATGCCTTAGGCATCTTACATTTGAGGCCACATTAAAATAATAATTTTTATAATAATGAAATTCTTTTAGGTAATGAGACAGTCATCAGGATACTTTTTGGTATTTATTAGAACATGAATCATGCTGAACTCAGGTGGCATTAAAATAAATCATTCCCCTTAAACAATTGTAAATAGATCAGGGACAGAAACAGATTTTCAAGGTGAAAATGCAAGTAAGAAAGGCAGTAACTTTTGAGCTTTCAATCCAGAATAAAACAAACACTCAAACTCCCCAAGTCAACTAAGTAAATTTGAATTTTCTGGAATGTAAAGTATTTTCCAAAGAAAGGTATGAGGTCAGGCCAAGTAAAAACTGCCGTATGGTATGTCACACATGCCCTTTGGATACTAGTGCTCTGAAGAACCTCACAAGTCTTCTGCGAAGATGTAGCTTTGAAACTGGTACATGTCAGGCCCTTTGGACCAAAAGTTTATTTTTCTGTAGAGCCTAAAGCCAGAGGGGTCTTCAGAGTAGTCAGAAACTTCCCTTCCCCCTCCAGAGAACCGGCCTCCACCCCCCCCCCCCCAAAAAACCCAACCAAGACTAGATCTTTAAATTAAAATACATAGGTCCAATGTAGCAGGATGCAGATGAGGCATCCCAATTACTGTTCACGAGGGCAAACTTAGCTAACTTTGACAGTTAATTATTATATGACAGTACTATAATATCTCTGTGCAGACCCTGGAGAAAGAATTTGCTAGTTAAAACTGTTTGCACAACCTCCAACAAGCCCAGGGCTGTACCAGAGCCCCAGCTTTGTCAGGCTTAGGGGATTTTCCTGACTCCTTGCTGCAGAGGCTGGCTATGCTGCTTCCACTTTCACTCAGCGCTCAGTTGGAAAAAAAAAAACCAAACAGCTCCTGAAACACAAACAAAATGTGCCTGTAAAAATAGAGTTATAAGCTATTTCTGTAATTCATGGCTTTCAGAGATCAATGGTTAGTTTTTTCAAGTTTAATTATTCCTCGATTACAATCATATTCTGTTCAAGATGTCATGAACTGTGCTCTTTGTTCAGATAACACAAAATAAAGTTATGCTTGAGCATGTTCTGGCTTTGCTTTCTTTCCTCAGCTGTCACGAAGTGACAAACACTGTGAATTTATTAATGACTTAAGTTTGTCTTTTTCATTGAAATCTGGCCATTTCCTGAGAAAGTTCTCATAGATCGGCACCATGGCGCATGATTTAAAGATGACAGCAACTTCACTATGCTAACATCTCATTTGCATATTTTAACATACAGTATTCCTCCTTGATTGGCATTCTCATTAACTTGACATTATAAAAGACTGCCTGTTAAACAATGTAAGCAGTATTTAAATGTAACTGCTATTAATTGTTCTGCTTTACAGGAAGGAACATTTAATGGCTTCTTTTTTCAAGGGTGCACTGGAGATGAATGTTGAAAGTTAGGCTGTTCTTGCTTTTTTCCTTTTTTTTCTCCGTTCAGTGTCATTCGGGTAGGTATTGACTTCATGTGAAAAATGATAACACAGACATGAAGAGTACACATGCACTTTCAAAACTATAGAGGCTACCAGGTTTTCAGCATATGTATATAAATGTGTGGAGATAACAGACCTTTTTCTAATTTCAGTTGGGAAAGGTCAAACCCTTAATGAGAAGGACTGATCTGAGGTATTATTTGGAAATTAGCCTTGCCTTCCTGATTAAAAACAGATCTTCTCTAGGTGCACAAAACTACAGATTACTCTCTTAAATTTTCAAAGCCAGTCTTGAGCCTTTATTTGTGTCTTCTGTTCTGAAGCAGAGGCTTGATACAAGCTTGCATTCTTCCTTTTTGAAACCTTCAATAACTTTGATATCTCTAGTACCAATACATTATGAGATTCCTATCTCAAGTAACTTTTTTTACAAAAAGCTAAGAACAAAATAACTGGTTTAATGGAGCATTTGTGGTTTGGTTCCTCAATTAATTATCAAATCATCATTAAATGCAATATATGCCCTCGAGGTTCCCTGCTCCTATAGAATCCTGTTGATAACATGATGGCATGAATCAGCTGAAGCCAGTAATATTGTACCAGTCAATAGCATCTGTAGATATGACCTGCTGCAACTCTTTCAGAAGTCTGAAAGCTGCTGGGTTCTTAAAAAGCTCGAGTTCTGTTAAATCCTAACAGAGTGGTGGTATTCCACATGCTTGATGTGGCTGTATTTGGTATTTCTAGCCCAGGTCTAATTTGTCCCATTGAAAGTGAAAATGTTTTAGTGGTGGTTTTTTTTTCTTTTTCTTCACTCTGTCCTGAAGGTTTTATTTCACAGGAAAGAAAACTTCCAAGTTTTTTTGGCTTAAAGCCATTTTTTAAATAAATATATTTCTCAGCTACCTGTCCAACACAGAGATACCTTTTCAGGGTGGTAGATATGGAGAGAAAAAGCTGAAAACCATGATCACTTGGAAAGCAGTCTTAAGCGCTTTTGATTTTCAGTTTTTTGAATGAATTTCTGGGTTCCTCTGGGCCCAATTAATGGCTCCTTTGCTGTGAGGTTAAATCAGTAATTTAGACCACCTGAATATTATTTTCAGGTGATGACTGCTTCTTGAAATCTCAAAACTTCCAAATACTTTTTTTACCAAATCAGAGGTGAAGATTGTTTTGCGAAAGGACATTTCCCCTTATCCATGTGTCTGATGTGTTGTCTTTAAATTCAGTTTGAATTTACCATTGACCTTATCGTGAACAATTCTGCATATTCTGTTGAAAAGTGGTGCTGATGCACACCATGTTTACCTTTTCAGGCTCTGGGCTTCCTGAAATTACTAACAATTAGTTGATGGGAGATAGATATCCTGATATAAGAGAAAGGAAGGCCTGTGGAGGTTTAGGCACTCACCTGCCTGCTCTTCTCTCCCCAGCAGTCAGCTTGTTTTCCCAATCTAGATCAATCCTATCTACACAGTCTCTATATTAATTTTCACCCATCACTTCTGCCTTTTCCACAGCATCCCACTTTGTTCCTATTGTGTACTCTTTCAAAGAGACCACCAGTTTTGTAGCTCCATCTGCTTTGTCTGCATTCCTACTAGAAAATTCAGTTTTGCTCTTGCAGACTGAGGACTACCAACCTTTCCTTCCTTGCAAGCTGCATTAGGGCACCCCTAGCCCTGCACTTTGCCTAGATGTGACACTGCAAGCCAGAGAAAGGAGAGGGAGCAGAGCAGCTGGGAAACTGCTTGCATTTTGGTAGTGAAAGGGATGAAGCAAAGCTGCTTGGGTCTTAATGTTTCCTTCTGGGAAAGTTGTCAGGTTCTTGATGTGACAGAAAGAGAGCAGTCCCTGCTTATTAGGTGGCTGCCCATAACCCAAGAGCTAGAAAAGCAGGACGGACAGACAGACAGTCATAGGGTTTTTTTCCTAGGCTATTCCAGCTAGGCAAATGTTTCTGGGAGACTGTTGTTTCCCACTGAAGCGTCCTGGCTTTTACCCCACTGGGTTATTGAGTAATATGGTATAATATTTCTTTATACAATACTTTGTTATTGAAGAAATGTTGAATAAGGTCTGGGAAACAAATTGCTTAATGTTGGTCAAACCTATAAAAGTCTTCCAAGCCCACAAAACTTTATGTGCAAATTGACAATCTGCAAGCAGCCACCTTGACTTTAGAAAAAGCAGTCAAGCTTAAATCTTTCTGATCACTGAATCTTAGGAGCAGGTTATGCAACAGCCAGAGGAAGAGGAGAAATTGAATGCCCATGCATGGGCAACCTAACCTATAAGCTAATAAATGAGCAGCATATTTTTTTTATCTGTTGACTGAAGTGAGAGATGGAAAGTGAGTGCCAAGTAGCAGCTATTATAGCATTGTGCACATGACATTGAAGTTCAGGGTCAGTTCTTTCCATTATAAACCCCATTTTTCAGGGTTTATAACTTGGCTGCCTTAAATCATATCTAGCTGAAACTGGCATGCAACTTGTCAGGACAGTTATAGATTTTTTCCCATTCCTTTCATAAAAAAAAAAATAAATCCTTACATCAGTTAATCCATTTGCATTTTTAATGCAGTTAAAAGCTTTTTAGTCATTACAGACATTTCAGGGGAACAGAAATGTTCTAAGACATAGGGAAATACCAGATTTTTTTATGCAGTATATCTTGGACTCTAGGAAAACTGAGGCTATGAATTCAAAATTTGCAGCTCAAAAACTCTGCACTTGTTAAGGTGGTGTCAAGCTGTGTCTTCAGCCATACAAACAGATGAAAACACATTTCTCAGAACTGTTTTTTATCTCCATTTATTTGTCTATAATGTAAAATCCAGTTAGTGACCTACCTGACTCAAGAAGCATAATGATGTCTTTAGTGCTGAGATCAGTAGAACTCAGATCCCTGCATTGTTGTGCCACAGAGAAAACAACAGATGATTATATTCTTTTCCTAGGTCTATGAGAATGTAGATGCAACACCTAGCAAGAGAAGAGTGTGTGGGGGGAAATAAAGAAAAAAAAAAAAAAAAGAAACACAGTTTTCATGAAATGTGGCATATATACCCAGATCATTTATTCCAGGCCTGTGTGAAGGAGGAAGGACAGGGAAACTGCAATTATAGTCATAACTCCCAGGTACAGGTACTGTTGAGAGTGAATACCTCTTCCTCTGCTCCTTCCTGATGGTTCTGCTGCAAATATCAGCTCACTTAAGTGTATTTCAGGTACTCTTCTGAGGTCTTGTGAAGATGCCACAGCTTCCTCCACACATGGCAGCCCTTCCGGGCAAACAGGTACATTATGGACGCCAAGGTGGGGACTGTCTCCTCACACCCACCTTTACACAGCCTCCACTTTTCTATGTGATAAATGAGGACTCCTTTGGTACATCAGAGACAAAGTCAGAAAGTATTTACAAAATCTGGACTATCTAGCTGATCTTTAACCTCTTGGAAGAAATTTGTGGAGAATATAATGGTAAGACACATACTATGACCTACAGGAAACTTAGGGTTTGAGTGAGTGTCACAGCACTGCATTTCCTGGCACATAACAAAAACATCTTGTGAAATACCAATTGCCTGAAGTCATTCGAATCTCCAGCTCCTGTGAGAATGTGATACTATTGAGTGGGGTGGAAAAGGGTCTCATTTCTCTGTTGTTGCTACTCTTCTGATTTTGCCTTTCCAGGAGGGAAGATTAGACTCTTGCTGGCTAATCTGCACAGAGAGTGTCCCAGCCATTGACTCGAGTCATCCTCAAGCTTCTTCTCCAGCTCAATGCATACTTAACATATGTCCTGGTTTCAGCTGGGATGTAGTTAACTGTCTTCCTAGTAGCTGGTACAGTGCTATGTTTTGAGTTCAGTATGCGAAGAATGTTGATAACACTGATGTTTTCAGTTGTTGCTAAGTAGTGTTTAGTCTAAAGTCAAGGATTTTTCAGCTTCTCATGCCCAGCCAGCGAGAAAGCTGGAGGGGCACAAGAAGTTGGCACAGGACACAGCCAGGGCACCTGACCCAAACTGGCCAATGGTGTATTCCATACCATGGGACGTCACGTCTCATTTAGGAACTGGGGAGTGGGGGTGGGGAATTGCCGCTTGGGGACTAGCTTGGTGTCGATCGGCGGGGGGGGAGCATTATTTGTACATTCCAATCCTTTTATTACTACTGTTGTCATTTTATTAGTGTTATCATTATCATTATTAGTTTCTTCTTTTCTGTTCTATTAAACCGTTCTTATCTCAACCCACGGGTTTTGCTTCTTGTCCCGATTTTCTCCCCCATCCCACTGGGTGGGGGGGAGTGACTGAGCAGCTGTGTGGTGCTTAGTTGCTGGCTGGGGTTAAACCATGACAACATATTTTCCAGCTCCAACAAGAAGCAATAGGGAAGCTTCTTCTCAGACTGTGCAACAGAAGGAAGTCTCTGAAAAAGCCCATGCAAGGGGAGACAAGCGATATTTTATTCAGATCAGGGATTTGACCCAAGATCTCTTGCCCTCAGATAACTATCATAAGAAACAGACTTCAGAGTATTTAGAATTAGGACAGCTGCAACATTTCCTGCTGGAGATGGGTCATAGTACACAATATACCTATGTGTTAATTGAACCCATGAGCAAATAGGTTAGCATGCCTCCTTAACCTTGTAACTGAGATCCTCATTTGGGAGTTTAACTATTTATGTTGAATTATCATGTCAGCAGGAAAGGTTGAGAGCAGCTGACCTAGGATATGATGTGACTAGAGGGTAAGAACATGTTTTTGGAAAGTCTGAGAATGATACTCTTGGCTTCATATCCTCAAAATTAAAATCCTTCTAGTGGAACAAGCATTCTGATTGTCCTACACTGGATAGTAATGTGATGCCCCATTGTTTTTCCTCCTTTTTGTGACTCCTTTGTTTTATTAACTTTTTTAAAAATTGCCTGCGGATGAAAAGTTTCATTTTTAGTCAAAGGAGATATGTTTTCAGTACAGTGTTGGGGTTTTTTTGTTTGTTTGTTTGTTTTTGTGGATTTTTTTGGTTGGTTGATTTGTTTTTTTCTGAGAGGGGGAAAAAAAAGAGGAAAATGTATCAGTCCAGTTACTGATTTTATTCAATGAAACATACTTTAATATACTTAGGAATATTTTCACACTTCCACTTGGAAGGTAAAATCTGTTCTCCAGATTCAGGCATCATGCAAGCATTTTGCCTGTATTGGTTAGAATGATAATTGCAGTGACTTGGGTTAGGTTTCTGCTGAGCTTTAAGTGATTTCATTGGGGTTTACTAGACCATCAGCCATTTTGATTCTTTTACAAAGGAAGATTGTAATTTCTGTCAGGAAAGATACATTTAATTTTTTATGAAAGAAAAACAAAACAAAAGAACCCTGACAACTTTTGAGGGAGAGGAAATGATGGTAGTTGGCAATTACTCTGTATGTGTGTGAAAACTTGCATATAAGCAACTTATCCTAGGTAGAAGTACAATACAGAATAGACCTGTAATCTTGGTTTATAAAGCTAGACGTGTTGTATAAAAGAGCCCACTCAAGCTCCCTGGGGGAATCTAGACACACAATTAGAGGTAAACACAGAAGACATCCCCAAGGAAAAACATAATAAAAAAAAGTATTTTTTTAATAATGAAGAACTTTATTAAAAAAAAGGAAGTTGAGCATTGTATAATAAAAGCACAGAACCCAAGGCAAAAAAGATGCAGTCAATCTTCCAAATGATCTTTATAAGGGTTAAAGGGAGAGTTAGTGATTTCATGAGAGACCTTGCAGAGCAAGGTACATATAGTCTCATTATACAGCACTGTCTGGGCAATAATGTCAGGGGTAGGGAGAGGGTAGATACAAAGATGATCATTTGGCTTGTCATACATAACTAATAAAGCAGAACTGGAGACTAGTTGTCACTGCTTGTTCATACAGGGCCAATTTCTGGCAACTGCTGACTATGGGCACCTGCCAATAACCCCAGGCAGAGGAGTCAGAGTAGGCACCTTCTCCTTGCTCTCCCAGCTGGAGCACCTGTGATGTTAACCCACTGCAACACGCCAAAGAGGAGCATCCCAAGATGTTGCTGAGACCTGCCAAGTTTCTCTCCCCATCTCTCGCGTATGTGTAAGTAGCTCAGCAAACAGCAGCCTCAGTCCACTTTTCAGGTTTGTACTGAAGGCATTTGCTGCCTCCTCTGTATGAAATGAACTGAGTGAATCATGGCAAGCATGCATCCAAGGGAAATTTCAGAATCAGAAAGCTTAATAGAGAACTGCATTCTCTTCATGTTAATTTTAATAATTAGAGCAACCATCAATATCACTAGACCAGTCTAAGCAGAATTTAACCAGTAACTTTTTCTTATACTAGTCAATCAAAAGAAGCGGGCAGCTGCAAAAAAGGCTTCACAATTCAAAGTTCTTGTTTTATAGCTGTGTGTGACACTGTAGTCCTTATAAAATACCCTTTGAGATTGATGGGTATGCCTGCCCTAGGAGTGTAGAAACAAACCCAGTGAATTTCATATTTAGTAGGCTTCAAGTCTGACACATTTTGTAATTGCAGGGGAAATGGATCCATCAGATAACTCTCTAAGTTACATAGCCAACAAACCATAATTTCAGGACTCCAGTATTTTTAATCATAATAAAAAGTATACCATGTGGCCATGTATATTATTAATTTACAGATTGAACTAGATGGAAGATACAACATTCAGTTATAATCTGTTTATGGAGACAGGCAATTATATCAGACAAGCGAACTCATCTTGAAGAGTAAGATTTAGTGATTAGCCATTGTGCCCTCATTTTATCTTTAAGTCTATAAAATTCAGTGGTCTGAAATCTGTCTACTGTATTGAACACACCATTCAGATACCTGTGGCATTGGGGATCTAATTCCTGCAGCCATGAGCTACTGAAGTATTGTGTGATTGAATAACATCATATAGCGCTGGTCCCTAAAGTAGGTTGAGCAAAACTATTAATATTTTTAGTTCATCACTTTCCTCTCTAAAGACAATTTCTTATTATTCAGGCTGATTCTTGCCTAACTGGTTATCTATTCCACCCCATACAGATATTTTTCAGAAATGTCGTTGCATCCCATGATGATAAAATATACAGTATGTGTAGCATATATATACACTGTAATTAAAAAGAGACACTTGTGCTGATAAAAAGACAGTTGTTCCCACATATGTGTAAGGACTGTCTTCTCTACCAATTAAGCATCAGCAGAATATGGGCTTTAACAGTCCTCTTGGGAAACTTGTCTTTTGTATCTATGATAAATACATGATTATAAGGACAAATTATATGAGCAGCAATAATTTCCTAGTAATGTGATCATTAAAAGCCTTCACAACTGCAATACATCAATATTAATTGGGGACAGATGATCATTTTACTGACACGTTCAAGTCATTATCCATATTTCAGTACTTCATGAATACCTGAATAGTCTTAATGATGTGTTTTTTTTAAGATTCTTTCTTCAGTGGTCCTAACGTCATTGTTTATCTAAAAATTATGAAAAAAAGGAGAAGAGAGAATGAACTACAAGTAGTGCAGGTAGTTGTGGGCTAAAGGTAGGTAAGATTCAGCAAAATTTTGGTTTCTCTTCAGATATGACAACAATTTATCACAACTTCTGTGGAGAAACAGCAGAATAAAACCTGCCTGCTGGGCCTGGGTCTGTGGTAAACATTTGCCAACATGGAGGACGCTGTCACTCAGCTGTTGAAGGTAAGCAGTGTACTACAGCAACCTGCTGAATCTATTCCTTAATAGGATTCATCACCCTGCCACTGTGCTTCAAAGACCATTTCTCATGTGGGCAATGAACACTGATTCTCTGTTTGCATAGGTGTGTCTTTTTATTTCCATCCCCTGTGATAGTGGACTGGTAAATAATTTTGTTACCTACCATGGACAGGCTGTTGAAAAAGCCACACAAACTTGCCGATAACATGTTTGCAAGAAGAATGATAAACCTTATGTGATAGTCTCCCAAAAGCTGAAGTGAAATGACAGAATATAACTGCAGATTGCATTTTGTGTCTGAAAGGATATTATAAACCCATGACTCCCACTCATGGAGATGTGAATGTCAGGTGTCAGTCAGTAAAGTATTTGATCTGTTTCATGATATCATATCTGCTGATTGCTCTTCCACTATAGAAGTGGACTATGTCATGATTTGATACAAACCAAAGATTGTCCTGATTCTGTGCAGTTATTTATAACTATTGAAGAAAAATATAAATATTATAGCTAAGGCCTATGAATAAACATATAAATTATGTTTTGCATAAGGTTAACTGGACACATTAATCACATTTATATACTCATTAAAAAAGCTTGAAGAGTTAATTTTCACTGCAGTTGTTTAATAAGACAGCAGGTGTCATCATTAGGGCTGCTATCAAGAACATTTGTCTTGCCTCAGCAGAAGTTAGTAGCTATAAAAAAGTAACTTTTGCAATCCAGACTGCACTGTGATCATACTGTCTCTTAGTGCTCTCCTTCCAGTAGCCATGACTGCCAAGGTTACCCTGACATAAAAATAACCACCAAAGCTAACAAAAAACATACCTACGAGCTCATGCACATAATTATATACATATTAACTTGTGATATTAGAAAAACCCATACATTAATGTGCTGCTACAGTAATGAAGTTGAACATTCAACTGTAGAACACGTGTAATGTGGCTGTTTGTTTAACTCTGAATTGCAAAATAGCGTATCTTCAGAATGCGACATTTATAGACATAAACCAGGTATTATTTTAACATTAAGATTTTACAGTTAAATTTTAATTAACTTTCTTTACAGTTAAATATAAGTCTAGAATTCACACAGCAAAGCTAAAAATCTTTTTCCTACTGTGCTATATTGATTCACAGATGACATCACAGGGTGCCACTGTAGGATCATGCTTAAATCTGTGGAGCTAGCTATTGGGTGTGGGCAAGAGGAAAGCTGTTGAAATAGTATAGAAAAGAAAATCAGCTGAGACTAGCACTAAGTTAAAATGGTGGTTTTTTCCTATAAATTAAAGATTGGTTTTGGTTTTGAGAGTAAGTATTTTGGTGTTATTTTCAACTTTGACATAAAATGCAGGCAAAGGGATTTCTGAAATCTATTTAATTTACTCATCTTGGGCCTGGAATACCTTGGTTCAGTTTCTTCTCCTACTTGAGGATTCTTGAATCCGCTGCTCTCATCAAAGTCTTTTAATGGTCAGGTTATTAGGCATTGCAAAATCCCATCCTTTATCTTTCCTTTTAATGCTATTCCATTTTTCATAACACATTTTTATAGAAAAAAATGATTCCTTTGTTTAGTGATTGGGACATTTCCTTATGATTTAAATAGGTCAGGTGAAGTAGAAAAGCTCCAGGAAAGTCAGAGAGAGATACACGTCTCCAGAGTCTGTGATAAAGACACTCACGTGGGAAAAAAGAATTCTTGGTCCAACAGCAACAGCTGCACAATTTATTTTATCTGCCTCTTTTAACTGATTCTCTCACAGCTTTGGCAGGACTTTGAACATATGAATTATCTGGGTTTGAAAATTATGCTCTTTTTGTATGCGGGAAACATAGTAAGTGCTTTTTGTTATCTTTTGTATACAGTTCACTAACTGGATAATCACTTGTGGTCAAAATTTGCAAATGGTATATTACAGGTCTAAACTGATGCTCTTTAGGGTCATGGAACTATTATATTAAAAAAGAATATGTGATTTCTCCACTATTAGGAACATTAGTGTATTGGGTATTTACTATGGAAGAATATCTCTACTTTTTTTATTCAATTAATTAAGAAGACGCCAAGAGCTACAAAAGTATGAATGTAGCCAGATATTATTCATACAGGATGCAATTATATTAAACCATTCAATTAATTACACTTATGCTCTGAAGAAAGAACAAAAATGCCAGATAGAAAACACTGCCTCCAAGATCTTAATACATCTACAACATAATTTGGTGTAAAACTAGAACTTCAAAATAAATTCTCATGGTACATTCAGCAAGATGGCAAAACTTAATTACTAATTTGTTCAGTTCTTATCAAGTGGTATTAGCAAGGGTTGAGTCTTTCACGTGTAATAAAATACAACATTCAGCTTTGCCATCTGATCTTTTCTTTGTGAAAGCAGAGGACATGAATTGTGTGCTTGATTTTTTTTTATCTATGGGAAATACAAGTGAGAACATGAAGAAAATAATTTTGCAAGTAATGAAAACCTTGCTTGATTTAATCTTCAGACTGGAAAAAGTAACTGTGGCATCGAATTTCTCTTTTTCTTTATTCTCCAATTTCCGTGACGTAAATGTAGTTCATTTCCCAGGAAATCAATAATAGAGTGACTTTGCTGGGCTAAATTGGATATCTCTAGGATATCCTATCCTCTCCTTCCCTCTCTTATGTTCCAGTTTGGTGGTAGGAGATGTACACTCATCATCATAGAGACTGTTTGATACTGGGAGCTCACAAGTTGTGGTCTGTTAACGGACACTAAGCCAAGCCTGTTAGCTGCTAAATCAAGTAACTTTGTAGGCAGTAGATTGTTACTGTTATTTTACCAAAGATAAAATTGAGGGAAAGAAAGCATGATCAAACTAAACATAATTCAAATAGTTCTGATGACTTGGTATCGCTTCTGGCGCTGGCTGTCGTTACTTGCCATTGTTCAAACTTCTCAGCTTCTATTCCTCCTATTAGACTCTCATTGAAGTGAAATTTGGAGAGAGTGAGGCTTTTTAGGTATCTATCTTGTCATACTGTGATCCAAGACATTAAAAAACCCAACCCTACTAAAAAATGTAGGTTTTATTAATCTTTTATTGCAAGAAGTAAACAAAGCTAGTTTTGCAGTATTTTTGAGATAATGTTTTCCTAATTAAAACTACCATCCAATGCCATTAATGTAGTCTCTATCACTGACCTACTTTTTCCAGCTTCTAAATCTGTATGGGCATAAACAATTCATAAATAAAACACCATTAGGGATCCGAAAGGATGTCGCTTCTGTAGGAGTTCTTATAAGGAGCACACATAATGCATATTGCTAGGATTATTTGAAAACTGCATGTGTCCTCCTCTCAATCTGAAAGTATGAAACACTGTCAAAAAAGGAGCCCTTCCACCATGGATGTCTCCATGGGATACAGCCATAGATAACTAGTTCCTGGTAAGAGGAATAGCCACCTCCTGTGTCAATCAAAATGTAATTATATTCAATACTATTGAAATCTGTTTCTCCCAGGATAGTGCCATGATTGGCTGGTATTGCGCACACATCACTCATTAATAATGAGTAGTTTATGTGGAGTGTGGCATCAATGATTTGATCTTGAATGTCTAGAGTGGGAGCTGAAAGAAGTGAGAATCAGTTAACGTTGGAGGGGCTTGGATATTGGCTTCACTCTGCAATTCATGTGCTATCTAGAGTGACCCCAGCTGCAGAGCCAGCCTGCTCAGCTATGTGGAAATCTCTGGAAGGAATCTACCATTAATTCGAGGCAGCCAAATCTGCTCCAAATCGCACTGTGCTGTTTAGATGCTGTCCCAACTTCTCTTTATGACTTCACTGCCTTTTTAGCCTCGCCTCTTCTTTCTGGTCCTGGCTATGTAGGAGTCTTCCAGTTTTCTAGTCTGAAAGAGTGACAAAAAACATTTTTATAACAGTGTGTTCAAAACACTGCTAGAGAAGGCCTCTGCTAAATTCCTGAGAAAGCAGTACTCATCTAGTTTACTGCTTAGTGCCTGTTAAGTCTGTTCTGAAAGATGGCATGGATTCTCCATTTCAGTGTCTTCATGAGTAAAATGGGAATAATGCACAATTTGACAGAAAGAGTGAAGTCTGTGAGAATACCCTTCTTACAGCTTCTATACTTCATGCTACAACATTGATCGCCCTCTCGCCCCCGCCGCGTGATGGTCTTACACTGTCTGGTCTCATTAGTCACACTATTTTTTTCATGATTCAACACAAGGCCTTATGAAGTTAAGATTCAAAATGAACACTTAGTGAATGATTTATTTATTTGACTAATGTGAGAGGTGATATAAGGAGCTTCCTATTTTATGGTTAGCATGCAGAAAAATCCCTGTTATCCTCAGAATCGTAGGTATGCCTAACTTCATCACAGCTGCAAATTACTTCTGCAATGGTATAGAAATTGGCAAGTGCACAGACAGGATGCCCACAGTCTTTATCAATGATAACTTATCAGTTGACAAAACTACCTCAGCTTTTTTGGAGGATGTGCTGAATATCTATCAGAATTTTAATTATATTTGAAAAGTTTAATTATATAATCTAGAACTTTGTCACATTAACTTCTTTAAAAACATCCATATTGATAAAAATTCAGTTCTGCAGTAGGGCCATGCTTTCATTCTTAGTATTATCTTCTGCTGTCCTACTGTTCTCCTAAATACTTTGATTTTTTCTTTTTACATAGGGTATGCCTCCACTGTCCTGAACCATTGATTATGTACACCTACAATTCAAAGCTCAGAAGTAAGAGGTCTGCTGAAGGCTGGAAGTATTTGTCTTTATATAACCAGTTCAGTAGACTTTTTTCACCTGATTTTCAAGAAATGTATTCATATATATAATATATATACACATGGCCTTAATATACACACACACACACACATATAAATATAAACATACCTTTATACATACCCATACCTGATTAAGACAGTTGGCCTATCTGAAAAAAAAAAAAAAAAAAAGACATTCACAGGACATATATTTTGTCCCATCAACTAAATAGAAGATACCGAGTTGTTGGATTTTTTAAAAAATTTATTTTCCGCAGTACACAATTTCTGAGTGACTGTGCCAGTGAAGCCTATGTTCTTTCAATACTGGTATCTTCTGTCTTTAAGGCTGTGGGTAGTTGGAAACTTCTGCACATCACTAGTCATTTCTACAAAGAGGAACATGCTCCTGGTCAACTATTGTCCTAGGGCTTTTCCTTAGTTTTCACCTACAGACCACTTGAACCCTACTGTGGAACAGTAAAGCATTATTATTAACATTTTAGTTAGCCTGGTCAGTAGCTCTGCTTCTTCATTTTGCTGCTTTTTCTTGAGTTCTCCAGAGAGGCTTTGATCACTGGCAAAACTGCTTTTTCATGACCTTATTTAATATGCAGAATAAGCTTCACTACCAGGTGCAATAGTTTTCCTACATTGAGATTTCCCAAAGGACATCCCAGCCTTTGTTTAAATCTCCTTGTGACTCCTTTGTTCTTCAAAATGTAGGCAGTGCTGAAACTCCTAATTCTGCATTTGGAAATGTTCTTTCTGTGATTTTCCTTTTCCTTTTCCTTTTCCTTTTCCTTTTCCTTTTCCTTTTCCTTTTCCTTTTCCTTTTCCTTTTCCTTTTCCTTTTCCTTTTCCTTTTCCTTCTTTTTTTTCAGTGAGACCCAGGCCAATCCCTTTCCTGTATCTGCATATATTTGAAATAAAGTTTCAGTGGCTGTCTTCCACAGCTATATTCTGAAGCCTGGGGCTTCCCTGAACAATTTTCTTCCACTCAGATTTTGCCTCTCACTTTTTATTCTGGGTCTTTTAATTGCATACATCTAAATGAAAAGCTGTTTTTGTACTGTATTACATGTTGTCTCTTTCTCTCTTGGACCTATTGCACATTGTATTATAGTTATATATTACAGTTTATTCTGTGTGACTGAACGTTTCTGAAGTAAATGGCAATCTTCTTCAAAGTTATAACCAGTCTTTTGTCTCTCATGTACTCTACTGAAGCTGTCTGTCATAACATGGAGCACAGCACTAGCCACACGGACCACTACACAGTTCTGCGAAGCTACTGGCTCAGGCCTCCAAAGCCCCAAAGTCATGGTTAGGCTACCAAGCAAGGCTGAACCGCTGGGGTTCAGTACCCAGGGACACCGGTGTTGTCTCAGGCACCTGTATTGTGTGTACCCATTGCTCTAGGCAGGCATGCCCCATGGCTCAGATTTACTTAACTAACAATTTAGTAATGTTATATTTTCTTTCATAAGGCAGAAAATATATGTCCCCAAATATATATACTCATATCTGAGGCATTAAGCAAAAGTGTTTTCTTTTCACACACAATGCTTAGCCTGTGCTACTTAAAATACCATAGCTGGCAATGTAATCCACAGGTGAGGTATGGATTTTGTACTTGACTCGCAACACCACCCCAGCCCCCAATAACCTAATTATGTAAGATGGGAAGTAAAATTTTGAAAACTTAAATGAAGAATTTGCCTTTATGTGTTAATTCACTTTGAATCAGCAAGTCTTATATTGCCAGTTATATTAAATCTGTTGATTCCATCTGTTTCAATTCAGCGGACTGCTGTCTGCACAATTGTAGCTTCATTAACAAATGAATTATGTTCAGTAAGTTTGCATTCCAAAAGCAAATGGATTAAAGCACTTATACATCATCCTAAAAATAGATACTCTTAGGTACATGGAGTGAATAAACTTCTCTCTCTGAAACAACTATTCTAATGAAAAAATTGATGTTACACAAGTAGAATGTTATGTTATCAAAATCATCCTCCTGACTTATCCAGTCTACAGAAACTCTAGGAAATGGTAAGTGCATTTTACAAAGTAAAGTCTTGATGGTTTCAGGACAAGACAGATAGGAAACCATAAAGTAACAATTTACGGGTCATGTAACATGGAGTGAACTTTCCTAGAGCCTCCTACAGGCGTTAGCACAATACAGTTTACAGGATGCAGCCAAGATCCTCAGCAAAGTATAAGCCCGCTGATGATTGTCCAGGTCAGGCTTTGGTCTGTGAAAGGGTTCTGCCTGTCAGCCCTACAAAAAAACAGCAGAGCTCACAGCATGAAGAGCTTGAGACTCAGTAATCCTCAGCATTTTTAGCTGATCCGGAATTTTTCTGAGGGTAGAAAGAAAGCAGCAGCGCTTTGGTGCAGAGTAATATTTAGGCTACATCCCACAAGGTTTGCATGGTGATCATTAGGCTAGCTGGGATGTGGGCTGTGGCTCTCCAGAGTTAAGATCCTTCAAGGCTGCAGTTTGAACTAAAACAGCTCTGTGGGCTCAGTTGCAATCTCCGTATTCTGGTAGCATGGTCCCAGGGGAGCCATGTAATACCAGTGAGTTACATGTTTACACCTTTGAAGGTTACTCCTAGGGACTCTCTGTCAAAAGCAGAATACTAACGCTTTTCATTATGCATCCTTCAGGTTCAGCACATGTCAGGGAAAGAACTGCCTTGTACTTGTGAATACATCTGCCTGCAGGTGTAAGAGATTTCCAACAAGAACAGCAAGCAAAGGAAAAAATGTGTTTTGACCTAGTGCAGTTACACTAGAAGGGCATAACACTGAGGTGGGAAAATAAGAGCAGGCTGATTCTCCATCACAGCAGTGAGAAGGAGAACAGCATAGGAAAAAAAAAAAAAAAAAAAAAAAAATTAACTGAGCTGGTTCCTAAAAAATACTACGCAATTTATAGTTCACAATCTTTCAAATAGAAAGGATCTTCCTATATAATAGCTCTGTGGGTCATTTTTTTTTCTTTCTTTCTTTGAGATACTGCATCTTCCAGGCTTCTATATTATTCCATTAAGGTTCAGAAAACCAACCAAATAAAAACAAACACATAGCAAGTCCTGAACTAACCTTTAGGGGTTTAAAAAGAGAGAATAGGCCCATTTCTTTAAAGCAGGCTTTTTTCTTCCCCGCCCCCCAAAAGCTACTTCCATTACTATCTTATTCTTAAAAGCAATCCCTGAGGCTGTGGAAAGACAAACCCACATCAGGAAAAGCAGGTGAATGTACATAAATACTGTTTTCATTTCATAAAAAGAATAATGGAATGCTCTGGGTCTTCAGTAGTTCCACACCCTTGTCTTCTCACTACACATTTGCCTCCTACATCTTAATGTGCATGAAGTGTAGGGGTAGGGAATCTGAAGAATCAGGGAGATCTTCTGCATAGACTGTCCTGCACTGTCCACAGTCAACCGATCCACAGTAAATCTTCAATGGTCAGGAACATCTATAGGTGTGGAAGGAAAGAATGGTGAGGGACTCAGGAAAACTGAGCAGCCACGATTTTTGTACAAGTAAAAGAATATATGTGTGTGTATACATATTGAAATTGTCATACATTTGTGTTTTTAGATAAAGGATAAATTCAAACCTGGAAAAAAAAATTTTAAAAAGTCATTTTACTTTTCCTTGTTCCAACCAGTGAAAGAAACTGATTCTAAATCAGTCTGGAAGAATAATCAGGTAAAATGTGAAAAGAGGTCATCATCTCTGTAAACCAAAATTAAGCTGTCAACGATCAAAGTTAAAACCAATGTGATATCTCTGTAAGACGACTGATGAATTTTTCAGCTTGTAGTGCAAATCAAGCTAGCAGAACAATAGTGTGTGCCAGGTGTCAACTGAATGAATAGTGCCACATACTTTTTTTTTTTCTTTTTTTTCTTTTTTTTTTTTTTCCCCCAAAAGATGCTGGCTAAAAACATTCTTGTTTTCCATGTCTCCGGTAGCTCTTTTCTAACTGTGTAATATCTTCACAGTTCAGTTATCATGGAGGGTTGTTTAAAACTGGAGCATTTTGCTGGTCTGATTCACATTCCACTCACACAGCCTGTAATGCATACATGTCCTCACCTTTGTCACCATGAGGGAGGATTTGACCAGAAGGTGGCCAGAGGCTCCCTGCAACCTAAATTGTTCTGTGGTTCTATAGAATTCTGAAGAACTTCTACAATATACTCGATTCTTCTTCCTGGATTCATCCAGTCACACTGGATTGAATGTAGCTAAAGTAATTCTGCTTTGCACCCATGAAATTCTAGTGGGGGAGGGGGTGACCTATGAAAAGCAAGGTGATATACAAACAACATGGCTATTTGGAGTTTAGTACTATGCTAAGAATAAATCTAAAAATACAGCTTATCCTGTATTTTCTCCAAGTTTGCTTAATTTCTCTTTAACTGAACTTTTAATCTGTAGTAATGATGCAGTGCTGCTATTGCTACCAAAGATGGCGTAGGGTATATCATGAAATTTTCATTTTCTGCAAATTCCTTTGTGACATTTTTATAAAGTAAGTCAGTGGAAAGTCTGCTTCAGAAATTTTGAGATGCTTGGGAGATTATACGAACAGGCATGGAAAAAACAACAACAAAATGTTGTAATAATCCTGTAGAAATATGAACTAATACTTTACTAATGTGCAATTTTTCTTGCAATTGGCTACCTTTGGCTTTTCTATGTAATATAGGCATATGAATATATTTCAGTTAATCTAAATCCTGTTTCTATTTCTTCCAGCTTTAATTTAGACAGCTTTAGTGACACCTTTATTAATTCTCATGTACATTGTAGTGCTGCTGTCATTTATATATATTTATAAAGTCACTGACAGGAATGATATCATGTATCAGAAAAGCATTTATATATTTCTTGTCCATTAACAGTAGACAATGACAACAGACAAATGTCATTAATTAATAAAAGTCAAAGCAGACCCCGTACAAATCTGTGTCAGCACATTTACTTGGAAACAAGTGTATTTTTTCACAGTTGCACATAATAATTTTAATGTAGGATTTTCTGATCTTGTTCAGCTGACGGTTTCAAGAACTAGTATTGACAGTAGCAGTGCATGAGGTTATCAGAAAGCAGTTGGTAATGAGCTCTGACACAGTGAAGATGGAATTTTTGCTTTAAGGTGTGCGATTAAGGTGTGTGAAATTACAAGTGCTGGGATAATATGTGACATATGATGAAGGAGAAATACTTTTAGCTTTGAATGACCTGCTGGTCTCTGTAAAATACATGTTTAAATGATAGTGTTGTTATAAAAATAGAAGTTTTGTTTAAAAAAAATTAGAGAACTAGGAAAATACAGTTCATTCTTCAACACCAATCATACGAATAGTTTAGGGAGTATTCTACTAGTGTACCGCCCAGGTGTGTAGGATGTATGATGCACTTTACCCTGAGGAGCTGAGTTTATTATTACTGACACTGCATACATTTTTCACATTTTCATCTACATCACATGGACAAAGTGAGATATATGTAGTACATATAAGATAGATAAGTGAGATAAAAATGCCACTCAAAAAAACCCCCACAACATGTGTTATAGTCCTTTGCAGTTACATACAGATGTATCTGAGTGCATAACAGCTACGCTAAAAGGGGAAAGCACTGAAAGAAATTATTTAAATTCCCTTCTTTTGAAAAAGTAACAGCCCAAAAAAGGAGGTTAGCAATCTGTCAGTGCCTACAGGATTATGTGTGTGTACACAGTGATTTAGAATACTGACAAGACATAACTGTGAGGCACTGAGAAGATAAAAATGTAATTAAAAATATAAAACTACATAGAAAAGCAATTAAAAAATGAGACATCAGTTCCAAGAGAAGTTGAAGGGACTACACTAGTATGGAGAGTGATTTTATGAAATAAGGGCTTTGCAAATGCATGATTTTAAGGAATAAGGAACTGAGTGACAGACAATTTGCAAGCCAAGGAGACTGCATTTGTTTCATGAAAAGAATGAAGGCATGGAGTTGTAATTAAAGACTAGAAGTTAGAGAGGAGGCGGGGGGGGGGGAACGGGGATGGCAAATGCAGAGAGAAAGGTTTCAGGAAAAATTTCAGAGCATTCTGAATGCATGAATGAACCCAACAAAGTCCGTGGAGGTGATACATGGGAATTTGAGTTAGTTTGAAGTGCTAAAAGACTGGAACAAAAGAAATTTATAGGTTAAAGCTGTGATCCTCAGACTAGAAGTCCCTTTTAAGGCAAACAGGCTGCTGAAGAAGGAAGGTGCGACTTCACTGCACACTGTGTATCCCCCTCTCCATGGTAAGCTGGAGCCTGCAAGCCCTTAACAGTCTGAAGAGGCTTACTCCGTCTGTCCTCACTCCAAGAGCCTGAACAACATGGAACACTCAACTCCAGTGATGGGATCATGACTTGGAAAGGGCTTCTGACCCTTAGCTTTTGGGGCCTCCTAGAAGAGCACTGTGGAGCGTCTTGACTGCACTAGCTTTGCAATGTGACTTAGTAAATGAGCACAATAGAAAGCGGAGAAAGAAGCAAGAAGGGAAAAAAACAATAAAAACTGTACTGGGAGACAACAGGTCAAGGATACAGTTACAGGAAATGTTTGTGTCTTCTTAATTCTGATATGTAACAATGTCACTAGCAAGGGTATTTCTGCCCTACAAGGTAACTGAAATTCAGATTTTTTGTGCAAGATGTAGTGAATGCGATAGTGAATTCGCACAGCTCCTGCAAGAAGGTTAATAGAATTATTGGCACCATGTCTGAAGAGAAATAAAAGGATGTGAGGGAGCTTAAAATGGCCTGGGATTGATTCTGATATTGATTCATGGTGAAGGAATTCACATGAGTGATGAGAATTGTTTAGAAATATTTGGCTTGATGTATCTGTTATAAAGTTATGCTATAAATGAAGCAGATGTTAAATAACGTGTAAGGGCACAAGTAGAAAAGAAGACAGCACGCTGCTAAATATAACGCATAGGCATGCATTCATTAGGCACGGGAAAAGGGAAAAATGGAATACTGTGGAGGCAGGTGATTGCTATGTATGCATTGGGACTAGAGTGGTAGTACATGCTCCTGTTGAGTCCTGGGATGCATTTGTCTTAGAATTACCTGGTAAAAATACAGAATAGGACCATGCTAATTTAATTTCTGGTTAGCTGCTTTTTCAAAGAACTAGTGGTGATAAATTTTAAGCAGTATTGCTGTATAACATCATATCACAGGTATCAAATAAATATTCTCTAGATAATGAGTGTGGTGATAGAAAGACCATGTGAGAGGTTTCCAGTGGATTTTAATTACCTCTACCAAGGGCTATGTAACAGATAACTGGCTCGGTTGGGACCAGATTGTAGATGCATGTCCTACTCACCAAACAGGGTGTGCTCCCATGTCACTGGAGGAAACTGTCCCAGTTCATACAAATGACTTGACGAGACCTTGTGAAAGGAAGCACAAGGAGATGCTTGAGATTGGGCCTAGGCCATTCCTTTGAGATACTTAACACACTTGACTGTTAGTCCCATTCCAGCAAATGTTTAAATATTTCATGGAAAAGCACCTTGAATTTGTTAGGAAATGTTAGTCAAGGTTCAGCCTTATAGTAGAAGCATTGACAAAGAGTTTCAAGGCAGGAGTCGGTTTCCTGAGAACAGCTGAAGGCGGCACACATCTGTCCATGCCTGTCTGTATTGACATGACATTGTCAATAGTTTGATAAAACTTTTTTGGGGGGGAGGGTGGGTGGGGTGGGTGTACATTTGGCAAAATTACCAGTCCCAGATTATATTTCATCTTTCTTTGTTTCTACCTATCATACAGAGGGAAGATAAGGTTGGGTCTGGAGCAGAACTGTTATCAGCAGAGAATGTTGGTGTGGTAAATATTGAGATTTCTTCTTATCTACTTACATATTGGCAGTCTATGCGCTAGCTGGTGCACAGTTACTCAGGACTCATTTGCCCAGTGCTCCCATGGGATATGAAAGGACACCCACAGTAGAGGGGAAGCAACATCCTATATAAAACAGACCTACAAAAGCAACCCAGAACTGGACTGTGAAGGCATCTGTAACCATCACTGGGTATGTAAGCAGCATGCCTTTGGGAAAATAATTTTGCTGTGGATTTTCATGTAGTGCTAAGAAAAAACCAACAAATATCCTATCTTTTATTAATTTGGCACTGTTGGTGTTGCAAGAAGTTGTTTGTTTTTCTTTTCCGTCACTGCTACTTTTAAAAACATCTTGTACATGTCCAACAAAAGATGACATAGTAGTTTCTTTGTTTAAAAATTTCATTACTGTGTCTTTTTCAACCTGCTCTTTCAAAGAAAGAACATAACAAAAAAACGCCAAACCAAATCTAAGGAAAAAGAGTGAAGAGAAAAATGTAATTGATCTACTTCTTCTCTTTTATTGATCATTTCTTTAATCTTCTCTCAGAGTGACTAGCTCACATGAGTCAGGAACTTCATTTAAGAGAAAGCCTTTGTGAGGCAATTTTTACCTTTCCCTCAAGTTAGTCTTCATCCTACTCTTATATGGCCAGGGCACTGCAAAAATCATACAATTAGCAGTCAAATATGTTCTGCATCTGTAGGAGAGAAATGTTTCGCATTTTTTTCCTAGACTTGAGGCTTCCATTTCCAGCCTGTGTACTGCTATGATATCTGTCCTTTCCCTATTCATAGCTGTTGACTCCAGCACCAGAGAAAGGGCACATCATCAGGCTTTGCTTCTAGGAAATGTATTTAAAAAAACCCCGTGGTTTGGACTAGCAGTAGTATCTCTTCCTCAGTGAAGATAGGCAGCTAACAGTGAAATGCTAGTAAGGAATACACAAGAAAATTTGCACCATCTATCTGTCATGGTTTAACCCTAGCCAGCAACTAAGCACCACGCAGCCTCTCACTCACTTCCCTCCCACCCAGTGGGATGGGGGAGAGAATTGGGGAAAAAAAGCAAAACCCGTGAGTTGAGGTAACCACAGTTCAATAGGACAGGAAGGAAGAAATAATAAGGATGATGATAACACTAATAACATGACAATACTACTAATAAAAGGATTGGAATATACAAGTGATGCACAATGCAATTGCTCACCACTCACTGACTGACGCCCAGCTAGTTCCCAAGTGGAGATTCCTCCCAGCCCCACTCCCCCCCAGTTTATATACTGGGCATGACATCACATGGTGTGGAATACACCGTTGGCCAGTTTGGGTCAGCTGCCCTGGCTGTGTCCCCTCCCATCTTCTTGTGCCCCTCCAGCCTTCTTGCTGGCTGGGCATCAGAAGCTGAAAAATCCTTGACTTAGTCTAAACGCTACTTAGCAACAACTGAAAACATCAGTGCGTTATCAACATTCTTCTCATACTGAACCCAAAACATAAGGCTATACCAGCTACTAGGAAGACAATTAACTCTATCCCAGCCAAAACCAGGACACTGAAATGCCATGAAATTTTTGTGTGTGAGAATCCAACTTTAAATTGTTAAAACATGATCTTACTTTGCTCCCATTGCTCTCCTGATCTGTAAAGACTCATACTCTGATTTGGGGGTTTGCTCAGCTGGCCCTAGTTACATAGCCTCTTGCCATGGCCTGTGTCTCTCATGCTTTTGACAAGGAGTCTGAGCTGCTTTATATAGGCTCATGGGGCAGTAACAGTACAGCGGCACTGTATAGCATCATAGCCTGTGATGACCTGTACCACGTAGCGCCTTCTGGGACAGAGAGCCAGCAAGCAGCCAGCTTGTGCATCGGCATTCAGACAGGTCAGGCAGGTTTCATGTAACATCCTGTGCATTTAATTTCTTCCGAAATGATCCCAATTTTATGTAAAAGAAAGTGCCTCTCTGCTGCGTGGAGAGGTCCCTAAGTTGGTTACATGTTCAAAATTTGCACAGCTATTCCTCTCAAATGCAGCAGATGTCAAAGTGGCATGAGCTTAGCCAGCAACACAAGATGAGCGGGATAACTGGGGTTTTATGACAGGATGGTAAGTGATAAATTAGTTCGCAGTGTTACAGTGTAAATGGTAATGGGAATAATTGGGCTTCACAAATGACATCATATTTAAATGAATGGGTAAAGTTCATGTTTTTCTTACGACTATTGCTGAAATATATGTGACTTCTAAAGGACATGGCACAACATTTATGTGTATAAAGGAAAAATTACTTTAAAACAGCTAATGGAAATATAGGGGTTTTTTAAATACAAAGGCTGGGGTTTTCCTTTTATGTATAGGAAGATCTTCAGTAAATACAGATCTAGGCTTCATGGCTAATAATGACATAACTTCCCATAGACTTCAAAGGAGTCAGAAGGATTCTACAAGCTGAGGAACTAGTGTCCTTGATTTCTGTATTTTCTATCTCTTATATGTTTATTTTCTGTAGTCTATCTTCTCTTTATGAACAGAAGCCTTAGACAGCTAGACAGCCCCTTCTACAGGTCCTTATTTATGTGGATACTCCTTGCTTTATGGTACTTGTTCATTCCCAAGCAGAGTATAACTGAGGACTCCTACTGAAAGCAAATTCTGTGGCTGTTACACATGGTTTACCATTGGCAATAATGAGAAAATTCGACTTGCTTTAATTAAACAACAATAAATTAGAAGTGATGATTTACTGAGGATAATTATTCTTTATGAAAAAATGGAGCTTGATATGTGTTGTTCTTTTCATGCATCATCAACTTCTTTCTAAGTAGTCAGCCTTACACTTGCATGGTTAGTATTTGCATAGTGTTTGCTGTAAGGCTGAAAACAACCAGTGATGTTTTTGAAGGAGCTAATGGCCCCCTTTAGAGTTGCTAATTGGCAAGTTCTGCAACTCCAGGCTTTTGAGGTATGGTTGCCATGGAAAAATTGCTTTGAAGTTGGCAGTTGTGAATATTTGACCACAATTTTTCCTAGTTTGGAGACTGGATGAAAAGCACTGTCATCTCTCCCACAGGGCAAAATATATCTGAAGAAACCAAGCAAAATGATTATCCATCAGAGTGGGCAGAACAGTGGCAGATGATGACAAACAAGGTTTTCCCAACGGATTTCATTTCCCTGTCTGTTGTGTGTTTGTTTAAAGCTTTTCCTGTTTCTGGTTTGGTTGGTTTTGGGTGGGCTTTTTTTGGTCAGTCTTTGATCTGATTAGAAGATTTGTGGATGAATAAAGGTTAATAACTTCCGTGTAACCTAAGCATTTGTAAAGGAAATGCAGTGTCCGTCACCAAGAGATAAGTTGATGTTCCTGCAATACAGCACATAAATACATATAAAACAACCTTCTGAAAAGCCATTTTGAGCATTCACATCTTCTATATTGGAAAAGATGCAGACCAGCTTGTTCCAGTACCACTAAAATGACTGAGAGGTATTTTTGTAAATTATTATATTATACTGCAACATCAAGGAAAACAATACAAGGCTTACCCCTTCATGCAATCTTGTGTAACAATTTGTGATGTTCTCCAATGATGCATTAGGTTGCCTACTGTCTGTCTGTCAGATTTTAATCTTTTTTTTAAAATCAGTTTCCCAGGTTGCACAAAATTTAAACTGACAGTTTTTGACCTTAACCAACATATGCACTGAATGCAATAAAAACAGAGACAGATGTTACAAATGAAAAAGCAGCTGCTTCTTGTTTTTCTGACTTATTATTTTTTCTCTGTTACTGTCATAAAACTAAGAAAGATATGTTGGTATCACTGGACACCGGTGAATTATCGTCAAACATCTTTGCTGGTATACCTCAGCTATATACTTCAGTTTCCTCTAAACAAAGACTACCTATCATGTTAAATTGTGTGTTGATGTGGATACTGGGTATCAATCTTAGCAAAACAAACCTATTTTGTGTTTTGATTTAAAGTTAATTTGGAGAAGCTGTTTCAAGAGGGATGAATAGTTTATTATCTGGAGAGACATTTATCTATACATCATAAAAAGATCTTTTCATGGCACACTGACAGAGCAGTTATGATTCTTGTACATGTAGAAAATGATTTTTTAAGAAGTCTTTACCTTATAAGAGTCCCTAAAATACTAACAATGGAAGAAGGATAAAACAATAAGCATGGTTGGATGACATAAATACCATGTGATGATACAGACGAAGAGCAAGATTATTTTTTCAGCTATGTAGTCTGACCTGAGGCAAGTCAGACTTTCCTAACACCTCTTGCAAAATGAGAGGTTTTGAGTCTATGAGGACTATGCTGAAAATTTGGAGTTAGAAGTAATAAAACTGTGTTCATAAACAGTGAAATTTTTATGTAAAGTTTGAGAGGTGTCTCTTCTTTTCTTGTTTGACATACACAAGGTTTACTTCTGGGATGAAAACCTAAGTCTTTTTGATAGCAAAAGAAAGTATCCAAATAACTACAGTGGGACATGGATTTTAAGCGTATACTGGGATTTTGATATCTAAAGAAATCAGTTTGTCTCTGTCTGATAGATTTCATTGTCTTCATTGGTCACAGTGAACTATGGTTTAAGATATCACAATCTACTTTTTTTTTTTAATGTATCATTCTCTCCCCAAAGTGCTGCTTTATATACTAAATAAAATATTTTTTTTTCTTTTCTTGTAAGGCACAGGAATAACCCTTAGATGAATTTGTGGCTATTGAATACCAGTGATTAAAGCCAGGCCTTCCCTGGTCTCTGGTTCTATCCTGCTAGCTGAGTGGTTACATTTATTCTACAGGCTCAGAAATGTTAACATGTTTATATTCTGTCACAGAACAGATTTATCTAGAGTACCTACAATTCAAATAACTCTATAAAGAAGAATAAGACAACTTTTTTTTTTTTAAGGTACTGTCGTAAAATGATCTGAAATTGAATCAGAGATGGTCAGGAATGTCACAGACCAGTGTGACATACTGGAGCAACGAAAGAGAACAGTGTGGGCACGTATGCTTCAGAAGGTAGTATGGAATAGATGAAAATTAACACTGAGGTGATATAGTTTATATATTACATAGGAAAGAATGAGATGACATATGAAAAGACTGATCCTAAAGCTACTGAAGTCAAAGCAAAGTTTTCTTCTCTGTAGGGCAGTAAAGGTGACTGGAAAGGGAAACATCACACTCCTTGTAGTTACAAGCCCAGAAGTCTCTTAGGCACGCTTCACATTATACTCTTCGGCATAGGAAATGCCAAAAACCACTGGTTTTGCAGAGTAGGTGTGAAATGCCACTCATTTCTGTGTTTAAGAAAGGGTAAAAGATTGCCAGTGTTGATGGTATAAGTAGAATGAGCTAGAGAAAAAATACGTTGCTCCACAGGAAGCAGATTCAGAGGGAAAACTCACCCTATATTTTAGTCTGACAGTAAATATGCTAGATTTAGGCTATAAATAAACTGAAGGTGTCATTCCACTTTACAGCTTCTTCATTGTGAAGCCTGCTCAATATGTCTTTTCTCTACCATATAGAGGGCCATTTCCTCAAATTTCTCACTTATGCCAATGTAAATATTTGTAATCTGTTTTAAAGGACTTTTTTTTCCACTTTTTTTTTTCATGTCACACAACATCTCTTGGAGCAACATGACTGATAAAGTTATGAAGTGCAATGGCTCTGTAGGTACGGACAGGTCACAGGAGGACTCTCAATGTACTTTTGCTATATATATCACCTAGTGCTGCAAGTAAAAGACTAATACGGATCAGAAAACTAGGCTTTCCCTTCCTTGTCTCCTCTCAGGATATGCGTGTACTCCAACAGGTGTTTTTATTAAAAAAGGGCCTCATACAAACGCTTTCATTTAAAACTCAATAGAGACAGACTGGCCCCTCCACTAATATTTGAGGACAGAGAACGCACCTTGCAGGAGCCTTGCATTTGTGCCCAGCGAATCTTAACCTTACCCCATTCATATTGGCAAAACATGATCTGAGCACCAAACTGCTTTGGGAAGGACAACTCCTATCTTACTAAGCAGAAAAATAAATATATCTAAAAAAATCAAGATTCATTAAGTGATTGCATCTCTTCAGTGTGATGTACAGGGCTAACTCTGGAAGAAGATGTGGGCTTAGCTTACAGGCTCATCTGGAAGGACTGTTCAATCATTATGGATCACCACAAACATTCAGAAATGTTGCATGACCAATACCTGGCCCTTTCCAGGAAATGTCATCATCACTAGACTACAGAATCATACGTACGCCTGCACTCTCATTCTGGAACAAAAACTTCTGTAATATTTTTGTTTTAAGGAAAAAACCTTTTGACATGCAGAATGGGAAATTCTCCACTGTCCCTTAATAGGTGTATGAGCACTGCTGAAGTAGCAGGTTTCTGTGGTGATGAACATTTGAGGCTATTAAGCAAATCAGGGGATTGAAACTGGGATCCATATACTCCACACTGCTGTTCTAAACACTGGGACACTACATTAAGGAAAAAAAAAAAAGAAAAAAAAGGAGTAAAAAAAGACCATCCTTTTTCCTATTTTTTAAAAAAAACCTATCATGATTATAATCCATATAGAAATGCAAAGGATGTGCATGACAAACAAGTAGAGACTCTGAACTGTGAATAGCAGGTAAACCTACTCGCCATCCTGATGTAGGATCCTCTGCTTTTAATTCCTGTCATGAGGAACATGGTCCAAACTAAATTCTTCTAGGTCCCTTTCCAAGACAAAGTAACTCTCCACAGGCCTAGGAATGATAAGATAACACCTGGGGACTAGACGTCTGAAACTTAGGTGTTTCTGCATTCAGTGGTTTTGTTTGCTAAATACCTTTCTTAGTGTAGGTCAGTTGTGTAATTTTTTCTTCAGTTTTTTCACTGCCCTTTTTTATCTCTGCATTTTCTTTCCTGCAATAAATCACAGGTTAATCTTGCAGGTTTTAGGGTTGTTTTTTTTTGTTGTTGGTGTTTTGTTTTGGTTTGGTTTTTTTTAATTTAAAGTATATTTGGAGAAAAATATAGTTTACCTGCATGGCCATTTATATTTTAGAGAGTTATTTAAAATATCAATGTTTCTGTGGGCTCATTTTATTTCAATGAACATAGTGGATTTGTATATAATAGATATACTTGGCTCTGTGACTGCAATGCATTTTGCACAGCTCTTCTTTCTCTTTCTAAATATACCAACAACACAGTTCCACTAAATTCATTAAGAAACGATATACAATGTTATTCAAGTGCAATGCCACATGAGTGCTTTTAAGATGCAATGTTTACTTTTTTTTTCCAACAGTAACTCAAGGCAAGCTAATAATGGGCTGATGAGAATTTAGCGTGCAGGAGAGGGGAGGCTTGCAAGACATCATAAACGCTATTGATTTTTCTTAAGTGCTAAAGCTTTTAAAGGGATTCCTACAAAGATGCATGCTATATGGAACAGGACTCTATGCTCTGTCAATTTAGCCTGACTGTGAAAGGAAGATACAGACTGCAAAAGCCAAACAAATGGAGAGACCTCTGGGGTTAATAAAAGTGAAGCTAGGTTCCTTCCAAATTGCTTTCTGGGCAATTGGAAAGGCATCGCAACCATTCAGCTTCACTTCAGTGGAGCACCTTATGTGGGAGATGTTATCAGTCCCAGTCTTAAAAGGTTGCAGAGAGAGGCCGAGATAACTCCAGGTTAAGTTATGCTTCAAAACTCTTCAGACACTGGGGACACAGCCAGTCACGTTCATAACCTCAGATAAATGTCAACCATATGCATGACAAAAATTTCTCTGTAGTGCCAAATTCACAAATACTGTCACAATGCTAAATGATCGGCTTCAACCTTCCATTACATTTGCTGTTCACTTTCTGACAGATTACTGCATGTGGCACTCGGCTTACCATAAAGAGTATACTTTCCCAAGGCCAACTGCTGAGCAAGAGATCCATCAAGGCTCCTGAAATGCATTTTCAAAGAGGTTAAAGTGATCTGGTGATGTGCTGAATGTGAAGTGTTCTTCTACTTAGAAAACCAAAGTCCAGAAGACAGGAATTTAAAATGAGGTTAGAAAGTTATTTACAATATATTTATTCTTCCCATACAGCCAAAGGCATGTTTTGAGGCTTTTTGTGAATGTTTAGACAATTTGAAATGAAGTATCAATAAATTAAGCTGAATCAGCTCAAAACACTTACTGACCTTTTAACTTCTCATGGGGAAAATACCGATCAGATATCAAAGCTGAAAATCTGAGTATTTTGTTCTGAACAATTTACAGGGAGGTTAAAGAGATGCAGCAGTAGCCCAGAATCATGGTGCTTATGTAGCCTACAAACAAATTCTTCATCAGCTGAAAAGAAGACCAGATTTTTGCCTCAAGCATGCTTTAATCTGTGTAAAAAAACCAATTTCTGTTTTGGTTCTTCATAGGATTACAGAACTACAGAAAGAGATATTGGCTGTATATAAATACACCTTTCCTAAGCTCTGAGGGTTTAGGGAAGATTTGCATGTAAAGTGAAATTGGGTATATTCAATAAACCGGTAAACATCGGGAACTCTCACATTACTGGCTTTCATTTTGTTTTCATTTAACAAGACGAAAATTGAAAATTTTTCAGCAGTAAAGTTTTCCAGTAAAAGCTAAATAAGAGAAGCAGTACATAGACTAAAGAGATAGTTTGCCCCCTGGATTTTTTCCCTTAGCAGCTATGGCATATTGTGGGAGCTATTCCTGAAGTCTTCAGACTATAACAAGGCTACATAAACTCTAAGGGAAAAAGAGCTAACTCTCCTAGGCTGACAAAGGGCTGTTTACCTAACTTTTGATATGTAATGCACGTAACAATGAGGAGCAAGAAACCCCAAACCATCAAGGCACTATGGAACGAGTAACATATAAATGCAGAGTCATGGAGCTGGACAGGCTGCACACAGTGAAATGCAAGACAAGAACAGGAACAACACCTACTCAAGTAATGAAGGTGAAGGAGGAGGCAGAAGAAAAGTTTATATCCTGGGGTAAATATTTGACATGCAAAATTCCCGCTTTTTTGAGAAAATTGATTAAATCTTACAGAGTTAAAAATGTTCTAAGGGAAAAAAATTTAAAAGGTACTTCCACCTTTCAGACAGATCTATTAACAAATAACCTGAATGACATTACGAATGTTTTTTATTCTCATATATATATAACAGGGAACAGTCTTTATCAGAGAAAAAACCCTATGAAGAAAGGCGTCTCTAAGATTCCGCAAACCAAAATAAGCCTTAAATTAGCATTTTAATATGACAAATTAGGTTTAACTTTAGCTTTTTCTTTTTGCTAAAAGCTTTGCCAACAAAATGAAACCCCCATTGCTAATGCCCTCTGAATTATGGAAGAGTGCATACACATACACTTGCACACTTCCCATCTTGGATTGTTCCAATTATCTCAGCTGTACTTTGGCTTTTTGACACACCTACCTTATTTTTCATGGGGAAAAATAAAGGAATTATTATTAAGAGAGCTCCAATAAATAGGAGTGCCAATCAAAATGTAACATACTGAAAAGGTCAAATATTTCCCTTTAATACATTCAGAGGCAGAGCTCTCTTTGTTCTTCAGCTTCTTCAATGCTACAATTAATTCAATTAAACTAACTTTAAAGCTAAGAAGTGTTGTCATGGACCATAACCTTTAGAAATGTCTGCATTCTCTCTTACACATTTACCTTAGTTAGCATATTTTAATGATATCTCAAGGAAGAACTGTGTTAAGTGCTCCTGACTGCTAAAAAAAGTAAAATTAATAAATAAGGCAGCTGTCAAAAGCATGCAGAAAGATTTACAGGTATTGTATTTAAAGATCAATACCCATCCATACAGTGAACTGGGCACAGAAAAAGAGAGAGTGATAGGAAAAAAAATAGAGTAATGGAAAAAAAAAACCTTACAGTGAAATTCTTAAATATGTCTCACATCAGCACCCCTCTGCACTCTCTCTCTCTGGAAAGGATGATGACCGTATGATGGGTTAAAGGAGATAACAGTACAAAAAAAAAGCAGGATGAAACATATACTTGAGACTTTGGGTGGCTTGTATCTGACAAGCTGACCAGCTAGCTTCCTAACATTAGGCTGGGTGATCTTCTTTCAAATCATCTGAGGTAAATAAAGTTGGGTCATTCCATCATTTTGAACAATACTGGCATGGAAGGGTTGTATGACAACTGGCACCTAAAAGATGGTATAACACACTGTTACACAGGCAACACACCTCTTCTTTTAGTCCTTTTACCCTTATCTAGGTATCTCAGAAAATGTTAATGTCACTGCCATCTACTCTGTGCTGTGCTATTTACTAAGCTGTGATCCTTAAGACTAGCTTCATATTCTTTGGCCTTTCTGGTCTTATAGAAGGCAACTACTTCAGGTACTGGTCTCTTGCCTTGTGCATAGATGGACTTTTGTACTTCTTACATGCCTAGAGTGGTCGCTGGGCAAACTCCTCTGAATATACCACTGGTCTTAAAAGAAATGTTTTACATTTAGGTGTTTGAACTCAAGAGAAAAACAAACCACTTGCTAACAACCAACTTTTGGAGAGAGTCTTGTCCTATACTTCTGTATGCACTACATTTGAAGGGTCTTCCTTTTCATTTGCAAGACAAGAACCAAAGCCAGTAACATTTTTATAACCCACCCCCATTTTCCTGCAACTGTGAGTCTCTAAAACTAGAAATACACCATACAAACACTGTATAGAAACAGAGGATAAATTAACTTTCACAGCTAATGACATGTTACTGCTACTGATGCTCAGCCTAGCTACTTAGAAATAGTTCAGACATTTCTGCTCAGGACTGACTTGTATTACACAAACTGACTTGTATTACACAAACTTTTTCTTTTCCAGTAACTTGACCTGTTCAAACAGGTCTAGATATTGACATGATGGAGTTTGGGCTCTAAACTGTACTTATTATATAGGCTTTTGTTTTTCAGTGTATGAAGAAGAGGCTATATTTGGGGCTAAACAAACAAACAAATATGAAAATTCATACTATAATGCAAGTCAAGCATAAATGAGGGAAAAAAGATTTATGGCCTTCATCTCTGCAGTTTCCCAGCATGAATCTCAAGACAGAGTCAGTGATACTTCAAAGGAGCAGGTGAAAGGAAACAGCGTGGCATGGCAGAACTGCATTTCCAGTAGTCCCTTCCCTTAATCCACACCTGGAAATTCCCATTTGAAAATAATTGCAAAATAATGCTGAGTAACCGATGAGTAGGGGCATTTGGCTTTGCTAGATCAGGTTTCAAAAAACAACCCACAGCTCATAAGTTATTGCTAGAGAATTACAAATACAGAAGTGACAAGAAGAAAATGAAACAAACCTCAATTTAAACCCTTGTTGCAGTTCATATTCTACTTAAAAAATACCTCTGTCAGTGACGTTCTCAATTTTGCTTCTTGGTCAGGACAAACTCTTTGGATATTAAAGCTTCTGAAAAAGTTAAATGACTGCTAGGCATTTTTATCATGTACATCCAAGTGATTATGAGTTATGAATTTACCACACTGACCTGATGACTTAGCTACCTCCAAATCTGGCAGAAAAAAAAAATGCAAACCCTTTCTTCCCCCTGTCATAAAGATGCTGAGCTATTGCCAGTAACTGTAGGTGGTTACTAGTTCCCCGGCTGGTGCAAGCATTTTCAGCCAGCAAATGCAGTTGCTGCTTTCCTCAGGTCCCTTGAAGGAACTGAACAATTGGCAACTGACCTGACTTTTTCCAGTGTTTTATAATACCTTTCATCCCTCAAAGGGGATGATAATTTTCAGATTGAAAAACATAGCTTAAAGGAAAATTCTTTCAGATTATTTGCAAGAGGAACTTGAGAATGACAGTCAAATATTTTATAAATCAGGGCTCTCCTGCCTCTTTTTTGACTGCATGCATTACTGCCTTGTGCTAAACAAGAAGGGACAAATTAAAAACACCCTCTTCCCATCCCTGTACCACCCCCTAAAGTGTTAGGTTATGTTCAGTTAGGAAGTGCAGGTTTAAAACAATGTGGATTTTTAGGCTCCCTGTATCAGTTTGAGCCAGTCTTGCCCAGTATGTTGAAATGTATGGAAAAAAACACCTCAAAAAGCAGTCATTCCTTTCATGAAAGTATGTTTCATTTTTTTTAGGCAAGAATTATACCCAGTTGTGTTTAGATATATTAATAGCTTTTTCCTTCCCTCCTCTATGTCAAAGCCCATAAAACCCCTGAATACCAAATCAAAACAAAACAAAATCTGGATTTTGTTCATGCTCTGTATTGTTTAGAAGCTAAGTTTTTTTCCTGAGCACTTTTTTTTTTGTGCAATTACCAATAAAATTTGTAATTTACACAAAAATACCACTGTTTGTTCAAACATGGCATCTCTGGAAGGCATTAGTTCAAAGATACTGTATTGATTTAAATTGAAATGAATTACCTTTCAGGGAAAATGCATTAACTTCAGTGGAGAGACATGGCAGTGAATATAAATGAAAAAAACGTTATTTCACTAGACTATTTTGGCCTCAGTTCACATGAATTGGTTTTTTTATTTTTTTGTAAAATAAATTGAATCCAAAACAACACTAGCTTATGACATTGTGTATGTATGAATTTCAACAACGATGAAAAAAAAGATGGAGAAATGGAAGAGGTATGAAATATGAATCAGATGGCCTTAAGGTCCCTCCTTTCCCCAAGGATTTTACCTACCTACCTTTATTTATTGTCTGATTTAATAGACACTTGAGGAATTTTATTTTATTATTTTGGGGGAGGGAAGAGTAAATCAATTTAAGAACTTAATGGGATTTCTGGTTTAAATAGTCCTGTGAGCAGACTGATTAATGCTTTTTATTTTGTATCTCTTCCAAAGCAATGCAGCCATGTGATTTTTGTCCCATAATGCTTCTCATACATAATATTTTTATGAGAGTCCTTACTAAAGAATATACAGTTCATGTCAGAATTTTTCTTTATTTACTAAAATTGTATTTGCATCTTAAACTTGCAAATAAAGCTTGGTGTACCAGAGCTAATAATTTGTATTCTGAGTATCATATGACAACAAGAACAACAACAACTATACATACATATATATAAATCCTTTCAGGGAAATAAGATTCACCCACAAAGGTGAAGTCATTAGAATATACAAATATGGACTAGTCAAGCAAGATGTTCAATACTAAAGGTTTTCATCAAATTGAAGAAATCAGCTGACATCTTTTCTGTAACTTAGGTCAGTATTATACAGCCACTGTATTATACTGCCCCTGTATTAAACTAAGTTAACTTGCAATTTTTGTACCATCAGTACATATAAATTTAAACAAACTCCATTGAATATTCCCTCTGTGTTTCTCAGCTACCATTTTGGCAATATTCTTATGAGTCTGAATTCTGCAGTTCCTCTTTGGTCCACAGAAATCATATCTTTTATTGATTTCATATTGAGTCTTTATTCTCCAGCTAACCTCTCCTGGAGACGATCCAAACAAGTGGGCTCAAGCAAATCTTGAAGCAAGAAACTCTGATGTGACATTGAAGGAGGATGGTGAGTGATCAAAGTCATTGCACTGGTTTTGAGGGGCTGAGGGTAGCAAATAGAAGAAAGTTCTGACTGTAGGAGATGCGATGGAGAGGTAATCTCATTAAGAAACTGAGTGAAAAACAAGCTGGTGAAGAACATGCCCTCACTGAAAACTCTTAAAATGTGTACCTTCATGGTCTGGAAAGTGTTGGAAATGTAAATTTTGACAGCAGAGAATTTTAAAGTAATCAGCCTACTGTACAACAAATTGAACTTTATTTGTTACCTTTATGAAGCTGTGTTGTCACTGAACCGGAACATGTAATTGAAGTTGTAGATACTAACTTGTTAACTCAATCACAAAAATCCTATCAGAAGATAATTATCACTCTCTCCATTTTTCTAATGACTGCACAGCAGCTGCCTGAGTAACCCAGGTATGTTTTAGTACAAGGTAAAAGAGAATAGTTCATATCATTTGGTATTGAGCACCATCTTTCATGTCAGTGTCAGTCCCTTGCATTTGAATTCTACCTCAAGAATGAAATATGATGGTTTGGTTTTCCTTAACGGCATTTAATGACACACACCCTGATGATACATCTAAAATTTGGATTTTAACCCATCAATATGGAACTGGAAGTTCATTAATATGTCAAAGAGGTAAGATATTCTTAATATTACCTGTTGGTACTTATATTGGCTTCTACTCCAACATCTAGAGTATATATTGATATTACTATATTTGCAGGGATCATTTAGCTAGCCGCTTGATGTCACCATAACTCCACAGAAATATTGCTCTTCATGCACTAATGGGGTGCAAATAAGTGGCTAAAATAGAAATGTGCTTGGAATTACTGTTTCTGTCACTAGTCATATGAGCTAGACAGACGACGTACATCATTACATTTATACTCTTCTGCAGAAAGGCAAAGGGTAGCTATAGAAAAGCTCCTTTTCATGTTTGCACTAAAGATTACTTTTAATTAGGCAACTTGTCTAGGAGGAATTAGATTTTGTAACAAAGAATGAAAAATACTGGTGAGGAAAGAATACCGGCAAAAGCAGTAACGCTGCAAGAAACTTGAAAAGCTAAGAGTCTTCTTTGGGTCAGAAATATTTGTCATTGCCAAGTAAAATCTTTCTTTGTTGTTATTAGAGACTGCCAAAGTATATTTTGGACTTGTCTGGAAAGCTTTTTGTATACGTGGAAAAACCCCCAAGATTTTGTGTCCAATACCAAGATTCAGTTCATCAAAAGGATTAAAGTCTTTTAATATTGCAGAAAAGGCCAGAACCATACCTTACCTGGAAATTGCACTTGTTAAAAATGTGTGAGATTTTTATCTGAATAATAGTTGTGCACATTTCAATAGCACTAATGGGAGGGTCTATTTTTATATATACTTAAGACCATGTATAATTTTAATGTATGTCAATAACCCCTGAATTAGCAAATATCTCAGGAAAAAAATATATTTGCTGAGAAAAAAAATCTGACAGAATATTGTTATTTTTTAAACCAAAGCAAAGCTGAGAAACAGTTTTCATAGAACAGAATTTTGGTTTAAAAAAATGACATACTTTAAAGATCCAGTAATAAACATTTTTTTTTCTGTGTTGGACTGAATGGAAGAATTACTGGGGATCGACTTGAGCTGTGTTTTTTGATAATGTCATTTTGCAGAGGGGAAAAAAAAAAAGGAAAAGAAATCAGTCCTATTCCACTCAGATCTGCTTTTTTTTCCTACCTCATTTGACTGCACTTGTCAACTATTTCTTCCTCTGAAAAATCCCCCAAACAGCTCCCTAATAAGAACCCCTCAAACAACATTACACAGGTCTACTAAAGTCTCAGAGGTATAGAACATATTGGGGGTGGGGGTAGAATGAAGACCTTAAACTTAGCTGAAGAAAAGATGGTGGTACCTTAATCTTAAGGTGTATCTTAAATAGTGAAAATTGTGTCCTTAAGCTCCATACAGAGAAAGAATGAGAATTTGAGAAGGGAAAGTGAAGATGTATCTGTAATTTTTTCCCTCAAGTCATCTTCTGAGTCTAAGTCTTGAAAACTTTCTTCAAAAATTGCCCAGAACACACATTCCTGTTATTTAAAATACAGAGTAGGGAACCATTGTCTTCACCCTTCTTACCCAAAAGAGGATTTAACCATCAGGCTATGCAGCTAGGGTTGCTTTAGCCAAAACATCTCATTCAGTAATTAAAGAGGTGCCAGCTTCAAAAGGAGGAGCTGTGAACCTTTTCCAAAGTTGAAATCTCACCTGGTAGCCTGAGCACTTTTCCAGAAATGAGTTTTCTGGATATTGTCATACAGAGAATGAAAATGGACCTAAGAGTTCACACACTTTAAGTGAGAAATTGAACCACTAAGCTACTGTTAGTGAGGGAGGTGGCCTGTCATGGTTCTAGTTAAGTAAATTATCATTACAAATTATTGGGCCTCAAATCTGTCAGATACACTCAGAAAGTCTATAGGACTGAGCATTTTGGGAGAAGCAGAAGAGGGGACCTTGCTTAGGTTCCTCAATAGGGCTTAGACATTTAGCTGGTTGGAGGACTTGGAGTTTAGGAAGTCTCATGTGCACCCCAGAAGCAGAACATCAAGGCAGCTGAACAGCTTGTGCTCCAGACATGCCCAGGTCAGACACAAGCTGCTTTAAGGTTTTGCATGAAATCAATCTAGCTACCCGCTACTTAAGCATGTGACCAATTGTTTGATAGGATATGAACACATATATGATAGGATATGAACATCTGATTATGTGTGGCATAATGCTGCATATCTCATGACCACCAGGAAAAAGGTTTGGTTTTTTTTTCACTGTTACGTATTTTCAGAACCGATTCTTTATCCGGTCTAACTTAACATTGCTCAATATCTTCAGTGTAGTTCATAATGATTTATGGAAGTGTGGAATAGTAATTTATGTGGAATACCCAGCTCTGGGGGCTTCATATACATCTTTGCTGTGTAACTGAGCAATCCACTTAGCTTTCAAAAGCAATTCTGGTTGGTTACTCAGCTGCTGAAAGACTACAATAGCTTAGATCTAGATTACTGACTTGGCTGTCTGCATGTATTATCTTTCTCTAGCAGGTGAATCAACGGTTGGTCAAACTGATCAAAATTTAGCATAGAACATGCTAATCTAGATGAAAATAAATTACTGCAACCTTTCACTTGGCATGCTGGCTTCCAGTAAGATCTAATTTCAGCTCCTTCACTTTTTATAAAACTTTAAGTAAGAGCTCGTATCCAAGCTAAAGAAAACATGAGAGGACAAAAGCTAGCCAAACACAGCTGGACTTCAACAGCAAAACCTAAAAGGAACAAAAAGTAATTGATAAAATTGCTTTTCCTGCCCATACCTTCAATTCTGACTACAGACCTCTATAAGGTATGCCAGAATTTTGATATAGGAAAGAATGGGGTTTGGCACCTTTGAAAGTGTAACGATGCTGATCTCTTACTTTCCCTAAATTCTGCATGTTGTTCCATGAGCTGTACATTAATGACTTGGTGATCTATACAGCAAAGACACTGATGCACTTTCTCAATAATTTTTTTATCATTGCAAAAGCAACTCAGGAGAAAGGAGAAATTAATAGCCAGTTAGATTTAAACTGGGAAAAAAAAAAAAAAAAAAAAGGTCTTTCCAAAAGAAATACATAAAAGAAAAAACTAATGGGGTTGCTTTTATTAGTTTCTCTTTATATATTTATTTTATCTGTAGGAGTCTACCTGAGCCTATTTTACTACTGTGCTTCACTTGTTAATTAAATGTTGCACATTGAACACCAAACACAGTTCAGGCTATAAAAAATGCAATGGTTTAATTCTGCCTGTCCTACTCCAAAACATGAGACTGATAGATATGCCTACAAATTAAAAGGAAAGAAAAATAACACCATCTTAAAACCAAACACACCCCCCCCCCAATACATTTTAGATCTTGCTCTTAATAGGCACTATACTTAATGGTCTGTCTGTATTTTTGTTATAAACACTGTTATTGAGGGGTTAATAACTCAATTTAATTAATGCCTAGTTGAAACTGTAGATCTACTTTCAGTTCATAGTGCCAAAATGCAATTTTTTGGGAGGTTCAAATTCGAAGAATCATTATATGTAAGTTGTTAGGCTTTATTTATTTTATGATTCAAAAGTGCAACTGATGTTCTCAAGACAATTCATCTTCAGGTCCTTTATAAAGGAAAAGTAAATGGCAGTCTTTTACCCCAAAATTTTTATTAAAATAAAGATGAGCAGTGGATGTACTTGCTAATATCCAAATGCCATCTAATATAAGATAAAGTCAATATGAGCCATGTCAGTTTCTCCTCAGCTGGGAACTTGCCTTATTTTTTTTCTCTCCAGTATTTATATTATATGGCAGTGAGCAATTCTACACACAATATATTTAAGCAATAAAAGCAGAGGAACAGGCCTTTTTCTGAGAATTAACAACCTCCTGGGAACCAATGACCCACAACCCTGGAAAAGGTCATTAACCCCAAAGAAATGTCCAGTGCTGAAGTTGTTATTGAAATGAGCTGAAAGTGTGTGTATTTATCTGTGGAAAAAAAGGGGGAAGGCAGAATGTTTGGAATTTATATTTTTACATGTGACTATATCTTTAGCAAACCCAATAAATGATGCTCCTAGAATAAGAAAAAATGTCCTTTGCAACTGTTCATCATATTCCAGACATTTCAGTCAGTGGTATAACGTGATGAAATGTATTTGGTTATATGGTTCTTGAAAGATTCTAGTAACATGACACTCAGAGAGAAAAGACTGATAAATAGTTGTGAGGGCAGAGAATAGACAAGCAAAGCTAAATAGATGATGAAGCTACCTGATAAACTGAGAAGGCAAAGGCAGAAGAAAAAACAATTTCAGGGAGAAGAATAAAATTAGAGGCAATAAAGAAGTTGGGGAGCAAGAAAAAATTAAAAACTGACTGCAACTGTTTTCGATACTTTTCTCTATGGACTTGCGTGCAAAAACAGGTACTCTGGACACTAAGATACAGAAGTGCCTAATGGACATATTTCAGATGAAGTTTCTTTTTGGATGACCGAGTCTATTCCAACATTATCCATGTGGATAAGTTTAATATGTTATTTATCCCCCCCCCCCAGTGTTTTGTCATGGACAAGTAGAAATTCAGCAATTTCTACGAAAAATTGGAAATTACATTAGACTTCACAGACCATTGAGTTGACGAGGCCAAGCAGAGTAACAATAGCTTTGTAAAGGGCAGAAAACTGAACGGGTATGATTTTCTTTCTTTCTCCGATTTACACCTCTTCTCCCAGCATCGGAGAGGGTTTTTAGGCATTCAGCTGCTACTTTCTCTCTACATTGGATAACTGTTTTTTAAATTCCCAAAGTACCAAAACTGGTTTTCTAAAGAGAATTTGTCTTGAATAAAGGATTTAATTTGAATTATTGTTGTTAAATTCCTTGAGAGACATCATGAGAGGACATTCTGGTGCAGAACAACAGGAAGCTAACATGTTTTTATTAATGAAATCTCCCTTGGTAGCTATGGGATATTGCTTCACCTATCCAGAACAGATTTAACTTCTTTGACTCTGGTATTTGCCTTAGGGCTTTCTTTCAAGTATTACAGAACTTCAAAGCCTAGGAGCTTGGGTCTTCTCTAGTGTTGAAATATATCAGATCTTGGATGCAAAGTCAAGCTACCCAATCTGAGAGAAAAGCCTGACCCTAGATTTTCCATTCAGCCTAGGGCTATGTGAAAGTGAAAAAGAAAGCTTTGAGACTATATGGAGCTGCAACAAAAGCTATTTAAAAAAACTGGTAAAATATTATGTTTGATATTCTGAAGTCCAAGTTCTTAACATAAAACTTGTAAAAGATGCAGTAAGAAAAAAGTTATACAGATGGAAAAGTGTATTCCTCTCTATATTAGAAATATCGTGGGCATTGGAGGCGACTTTTTTATGCATTCCATGCAGTACTGTAGCAAACCATATGATATCAGGTATAACATATTTTACAGTCAAATCATTTTCGTTCAGCCTCATACAGGGTTATGACCAGCAGTACACATATACATGGCTATAAAAATGTCCTGTAAATAAATTGTAGTTTTAATTTCTATTCATGGTAAGAGTAGCATATATTTTACCTAATATATAAAATACCATGCCTTGGAGACACAATAAAGGACGTTAGAAAAAGATAAGCTGTTCAAAAACCTAGTGTTTTTTATGGGTAATCATAAACCACAAATAAGAGCATTCATGTATATTTCACATTGCTTATTGCTGCCTCACTAGTGTTATCAGTTAAAGTTTCATATCAGTAAAACCATAAACATAATTCAAAAAGAATCAGCATGAATTTATTGCCACTAATAAAAAAAAAAAAAAGCAAAACAGAAAATGCAATTTTCTATAATGTCTCATAGGGCTTATAATTAATTTCAGATAGAAATTGAAATTAAATTACACATTATAGGTGGTAGAGGCTTTTTGGGGAACCCATCAGTAGGTCATTTTTCTGAAGGGTATATTTACAATTGCACATTGATGAAATACATGCATTATAATGCAAATGCAATGAAGAGAGTCCGGAAAACCATGCAAGAGCCATGCTCCCCTCACAGTAAGAGTACTCTGACTTTTCTGTATATTCTTAATCATTCAGGCATCTCCTTCTTGAAAACATAATTCCAGGTGTGCTAAAGCTCTTGGGAAGATTGTAATTACCTTCAATGGTTTTCAAGAAGGCCCTGAGATAACAGAGAATTCTTCTATTAGCAGGTGCAAAAGACTGTTCCCATCTTATTTACTCTCATTTTACAGAATAGATAATAACTTGGGGCATAATCAAAGATAATTTTTCCTGATTTTACACTTGAATCTAATTCCACTGTTTGAGTAGAGCAAATCCTTATCTACACTGCTATGAAGGAAGTTATCAGAAGTTTCCAAAATTTTTTACAAGGTTTTTGCTTATGTCTCTACTGCTAATTTTCTTCTAGTTATTCTTACCATATTTTTTTTTCATTTTGAAGTTGTAATGTAAGCATCTAGTAAAGTATTTAAGTTTGTAAGAACATTAAACATGTACTTCTACCTTATTGTTTTTAGAAGATGTAAACATGCTTAAAATAAGGTTTAAGTTTTCTTTCTAATTAGGAGTGCTTTCTAAATATGATTCTTCAAGAAGTCCTTAAATTAGATTAGCCAAAAGGTTTAAAAAAGTGTTCAGAACTAAGCGTTGCTGAATTATAACTTGGGGTCCAAGCATTACAAGTAACTGAGACACTATCAATTTCAGTAGGTCTCTATGCTCTCTGTGCTGGAATTACTGCTGGGGGAACAGTGTACAGCATGCTCATCCACGAAATTCTTACTTGGCCACATCACCACTGACTTTAGGGAAGGGGACTGTGTGCGCATCATCTGTCTGCGTAACTTGGTCTGTTTTGAGAAACGGCAGATCTCCCTGTCTATCTATGTGTGTGTTTGTGTACTTTTATCTTTTGCAGGAGTAGATGTCTTGAGTCCCACATAATCCCAGAAAAGTTAATTTTATGGTTCAAAGGATTCTTGGGTCACATTCTTCCAGCTCTGCAAATAGAGGCTTGCCTGCTTGCTTGAGCAGGAAGAATAATGCTTTCTAGAAAGGAAGTGGGGTTTTGATGACTAGTTTAATCCCTCAGTTTGGAAGGAGATGGGCCAAATTCACATCTCTCCAGTTTTCTGAAGATTTACAGAACCACTGGTTACTGCAGAGCAAGTATCTTTATTTAGCAGAGAAACCTGAATGGCCCATTCTGCTCCTATAATTTCCTCCTAGTATTCTTTACTACCCATTGTCTTCTGCGCTGCATCTCTTCTGTATTTTATAGTTCATTTTCATTTTCTCCTCACAGGAATAACATCTTCCCTTTTTCTGCTTAGTACCATTTTTTGCTATTAAACTAGCCTCTCGGTTTGGCGGTTTTGCTCATGATTAGATTTTGTAAGCAGACACTTAACTAAACTGTTGTCCAAGTTCAGATGGCATGAATCTCTTAGAATGGAGTAGTGTAACAAGCATGCACTTGTACTCATTAATACAACTTTATTCTAGCAGAAAAACTCTAAATAATAATTTTCTTAGGTTGTGTTGATTTGTATAGTTTCAATAAATCTAATTCAATTTACAACTTGTGAGTATTTGACAGCATCTATTTTTCTAACTTTTTTTTACATGCCCCTCATTACTAGAGGTCCTAAAAAGAGGAACATTTGAAGTTAATTTTTTTTAAGATTTCCAAGAATGGGCAAGTACTTATTATGTACAGTGCATACTACATTTTCAACATAGACATCTTTTAGGACCTTTGCAGTGACAAATGCCACTTTCTGACAAATGTCAGAAATACGACTAACAGCACTGGGACTATTACCAATTCATACATGTAATATTAACATGTAGAAGGGCCTACAGAACAGCTTTTTCCTTCCTTCTAACATTTACATAAAGGAAGACTGACTCCTTTCCTCAGGTCTCCTTTTCCTAACAACTCCAAAACTTTCAGCATTTCATTTTAAGCCATATTTTCTTGATCACTGATCAGTCTTTTTGCTGTTCTTCTACCATTGTTTGACAGATCCAAATTTTTATTCAAATGGAGTCCAAATCCTGGGCAGACTACTTGTGATTTCTGCAGTGGAAAGGTTGTGCCACAAACTCACATTTTTACATCCCAGTAGCATGTCAGCCTTTCTGAAAGCAACATGACATTGTCACACTGATTTTTCAATACATTCCCTTCTTCTAGGTCTTTTTTGTGCAGCCCGTAATTTTGAGGTGGTGCCCATTCACAGTGTAAGATTTCATTATCTGCCTATGCAAGGGGAGACTTTAAAATTGAACCATGCGTTATTTTTTCTTGAATGATTTTTCCACTCTGTCAGGATTGCTTTACATTTGAACCCATCTCCTAGAGGGCCGCCACCTTTCCAGAATGGTGGGATCTGTAACGTGAACATGCCTATTCTCTTCTATAGGTCAGCTCATTAAAAAAAGAATTGAATAGTACAGACTTTTTAAGAACTACTGATATATTATTCCAGTTTGATAATGCACAATATTAAGTGCCCCTTGAGTATGCTTTTTCAGCTGTTGTTTTAGTACTTTCAGTTTGGTTGTATTTTATCTTGCTAATGAATACAATCTACAACAGCACCAAAAGTGTTACTGAAGTCAAGATACATAGCACGCACTCCTCTTCTCCGCTTTTATAAGCTACCACAGAAAGAAATTAGATTTAACATAATTTGCTCTCGATAAATCAGTGCTGGTGCATATTCATGTCCCAGTACCATGTACGCGATTAGTTTACTTGAGTATTTGTCCAGTGTTTTACTGGAAATTGAAGATGAGCAAAATATAATTCTGATGATCTTACTTTTTTCCTCTAAAATAAAACAGCCTGCAGTTGCAATTTTCCGTTGCATTTCCATTGCATTTCCATTCCATTCTTTTAGAATTACTAAGAGCTCTTAACATATTCCTGCTTTAGATAATTTTACCACTTCTCTTAAGTATGTCACATTAAATAGTACCATTTGAAAATATTCAGAATATCTGAGTACATTCTACCTATCCTTTTTCCTACATATTTCCACATCTCATTCTCCCCCCCCCCCTTTTTGGTGTTGGTAGGGTGAACTATTTGGTAAGAGGTGACCTCTGAAGAAGTGTGATTTATGTTTGATTGATAGCCTAATTTGTTATTCATATTTCTAGTCAAAACTAATACTTTTATCCTTGATTAGAACTTTGATCCATGAATTGTACCAATTAAATAAATAGGATCATTGTGCATATGGCAGTATTTAATGTCAACTTTTGCTACTTAAACTATCAGAACGTTCTCCTAATTTAAACTTACTGAATGTGGAAAAAATAATAATTTTTGGACAAATGCAATTACGTACTTACTTTGGTATGGATCACTTTTGAAACTAGCTTTTGGATATATTCTTTGGGCACTTAGCAGTCTGAAAAAAAATTCCGATCATCCTTCTGAGTTCCGAGAGACATAGAAAGATATTCTCCACTTACCTGCATTTAACACAGTCTTTATACATTTTATTAAACCACCAGAAAGAAGAATCTCACTGGTCCTCTTATCTGCTTAAAATATTCTGCACCTGCTTTGGCTGGTACTGCCAACCAAGATTCAGTGGAGAATTTTCCATCATTTTTATTCAAGCAGCACGTGAAATTTATAAATAATAAAAAGTGATTTAAACCTGAACTTTTTCACCAGTTCTGCAATTCCACCAGAAAATATTTTATTAATCAATTTGCCCTTTATCTTTGAGCCTCTAGTCAGCCTTCTCTTATCCTCTCGTTTCTTCTATGTCAATGTACTGCACCCTTGATAATAACATTTTTGAAAAATACTGGTAACTTGTAGTGAACTCACTGGTCCCACATGTATTTAAGAAGCAGTCCTTCAAAAGAAACCATGGTCTAGTTTTGGTAAAAATAATTTATTGTTTAATAAAGGCTGTTTGATATCTTTTACTGATTTTTCTCTGTAATTTATTGTATGTCTTTTGAAAATTTTGGTATAGTAAATTGCATTCTTTTTCTTCCTACAACAATCAAATTTTCTCTGCAAGCTATTCTAGGGAAGCAGCGAAGCATGATTTCTTCTGAAACTATACCGACTATTCATTCTGCTCACTGAATGAAAAGACACACCTAGATTGCACATGCTACGAAGCTGCTACAGAGCAGGGGTGGCCCTCTGAGAAGCAGCAGTCATGTAAATATAACTGTTCTTTTTTTGGGTTGGATTTCTGAAAACTTTCCCAGATTCTGATAAATCTTCTTCAAGCAACTCTTCAGAGAACAGAATGGAAAAAAAATGAAAAAAGGGATTATAAAATATTTTCACATAAACTGAAAAAGGAAAGCAACCTTTAATCCAGCAAAGGCCTGAGCAAACTCATCACTGAGCCACCACAGAGTAAACTATGAGAAGTCTGCCACTCTCTCCCTCTGGTACAGCCCAAATTTAAACTTGATAAAACTCTATTGAGGGTAGTGACATTAGAGCAGAAATTCGAGAGAGTGAAACATTTCTCAAATGGCTAATCTATTTGAATTAAAATAGGTGAACCTAACATTCATTTCAAAATCTTTTGTTCCTCCTCGTCAGCCTTACAATGCAGGGAGCATAACTCTTGTCTTCTGGGAGTTGTTGCTATCAATGTCATTTAGATCAGCCTAGGTGACTGTTGTTAAAATGCATAAATGAAGCTCAGCTAGCCTCTGGATTAAGGAATCAGAGTGCTCCTTTTATCAGTTTGCCTCTTTTTCCTTCCTTATTATCTTGTAAAATCTAATTTTAAAGCACCAAATGCAGTAGCTTTTATCATTTCTTTTTTATGACTATCCCGCAACCTCCACAGCCTCTCACTCTAAATTTTATGTATTTTCATAAATTCTCCTTTCCTCTGCTGTTTATGCTTACAAGTCACAAAACAGTCTCTATTCTTCCATTTTGTGGTAAGTCCCTTCAAACACTGAACTTAAAGATCTCTTCATAACCCCAGCCCCATTTTTTCACTCGGAAGGCTGTACGTACTTTGCAGTTATGACAAGTGGCTTGCCGTGTGCATCATCATTTACTGTAACTTGTTTATATTGGATTTCAGAGTATTATAATAGCATCAGTTACAGCAGGTTCACAGACTGCTCACGGAAGCAGGTGAGCCATGAGCAGAAGGTCTCTCCTACTGGTTCTGCCACCAGCATGGTAATCTCCAGCAGAGCAGACTGCTATGTATTCACCCTAAGCTGCTGGAGCAAGATGTCCTGGAATTAATTTCTCAAAGTCCATTTCTAGACAATAAGCACAAGATTAATACTTTGGGCTTCTGCATATAACAAGTGGGAGGACAGTTTCTGCAGTGCTCTGGAGAACTGGTTAATGATGACAAACAAAATACTAAATGTCACCAAAGCACTATACAAAGGATTTTTCAAATAAAGTAGAAATGGTTCCGAGTAGGAATTAAACAAAGTCTTTAATTTACCTGAGCAATTAATTTAAGCTGCCATAATTAAAACCTACTATGTTTGAGAAATTACTTTGCTCAGATGGTCATATTTAAAAGTGCTTACACAGCACAAGTTTAAGAGTGGAAAATTTGCTTGAAAAGATTTAGAGCTGGCTCTTTAGCTGTGACAGACTGGAACAGTCCATTATTGCCTGTGGAGTTAGCTGGATTTATACCTGGTGATGCTAGGACCAACAGTGTCTAACACATAATTTTCCAACACAAAATTGAGAATTGTTGTCTCTGTCTTCTCCCACATTCCTTTTTTTCCATATCTGTACCTTATGATTTCAAAATATTATTTAAATTGGGTTATGTATTGCTTTTTTCGAAATCAATGCATTCTTGTTACATGCTTTTAAAAAATCTTTTCAGAAAAATTGTCATATGCAATTGCTTATCAAATCCCTTCAAGTGCTAGAAAGCCAAATCAACATGGTGACTTGTATGAGTAGAACTATTGTGAATCCTTTCTATGCCTACAAAACTAGCATTTGAGAAAACTAATATTTGAAATATAATTTATATCCATATAGATTTTAATTACAAATATTTTAGAAAGAATATCTGGATGTTCGTTTGCATGTACATATAGGTACACTTCTATGTAACAGACGGGGAGAGGAATTTCATTGGTTCATTGATTTTAGATCCATAGGACTATGTTTACTAAATGGATAGTTCTAATTAACTCATTTTATCTATTGCATGCAAACATTACGTATGGTTGCTAACAAAAATTTATAGGTAAATTAAAACACACATTGATAATTAATCTTTATAGTCTCACATTTTATGCCATACCATAGATCATGTTTGTTATATGGAAAATGTCCATGAAGTAAAGGACAACACCTTTACTTCAGCTCAAAGTTCAAAATCGTTCAGTAGAAATTCTTCATATTCATCTGATGTACCTATGTACAGAGAAGTCCAAAGAATGGGTGAATAGAAACTTCAGGAAAATCTTAATGTGAAGAGATAACTCTTACTTTAAAAAAACATGTAAATCCATATTTTTCTTACAATAATAAAAAGTTTTTATGTGTTTTTAACTATTATTGATCCATTTTTCATCTTTATTCATTAAAGTGTAATGTCTTAATTACACTTTCTCCAATAGAACAAAAAATTGCCTCTTGGGCCACAAGACACTAAAATATTTTTAACATTAAAAACATTAGGATACCTTCAAAGTTGGTAAGTGTTTTGCTAGAAAAACAAAGCATTTTAAGGACAATGTAGAATTAGTATGTGCTGTGCTGCCATATCTAAAACGTTCATTGTCATTGTCTCATCCATAGAGACAGTAAATGATTATCAAAATAATTTCCCCTCCACAAGCTGCTAGGTCTACATCTCTACCAGTTCAGCTGGAACAGAGAAAATTAGGCTGAACACATACCCAAATTTTATTTGAAACACTACTGATGTTTATCTCTTTCCCATATTTTAAGAAATGCAAACAAGAGACCAGTGATTGTAAAAAAACCAAAAAAATTAAACACCTCTTGTGTGCTGTTATATGCAAGAAATATCATGAAGCATTTTTTTTTAATGCAAAATCATTTTATGCCATTGAACTGAGTTTAGGCTCTTCACTGAAAATCAGTATCATCATATTGCTCATAATTTTTAGCTGGTCAGATTCCTGTCATTTTAGAGAGAGAACTTTGTAATGATAAAAAGCTGTTTCAGGTAGTGCAGCATTTCAGCGTGAGATTAGTCTATTAAATGAATAGTTTATTTATACTTAAAAAAGAAAAAGCCCATATCTTGCATAAATATTTAAACATATGAAATAAAAAGCTTTTTGCTTATAATATATTTAAGTGCATGCAGTGCATATAGATATAGTTTGAGGTAAACATAATTTAATTTGTATTTTTAATGTCTGAAGTATTCTGTGGTGGGCAATTTCAATACTGGAAATAATGTTTTACCTTAAGTGGTTTCTTCCAATACTGAAAAACAAAGAACATCTTACTGATATGAACATTACTTTTATAAACAAAACAAGACAAATAAATAAAAGGCAAGCCATTTTGCCAGCACTGGAATGATACTGCCATACTATTTACTTTACAAAGATTTGCAATCCAAAACAGTGTGTGTATGAGAAAGAACAGAAAAGAAACAAAGTTAGATGCAAATAAATATACATGCTATTTAATTAAAATAACTATATAATAAAAAAAAATTAGTGCCTAGCACATAAATGCATACCTCGGGAATATATCAGGTTTCTTCTTTCTTTCCTACAACTATCAAGCTGAATTTTATTATCTTAAGTATATTGACCAACTACTTTTAATGATGTAGCTGTGTCTGAGAATATTGAAATATATGGATAAAAAGATTGTCCTCTAGTCCCTAAAAACCTGACACTAACTTTAGGAATGAAAATCATGTATGCTTATAACAGCCAGCAGGAGATAGAAAATTGATTAAATACATTTCAGGGCTTCAGTGATTCTTAATCCCTCTCAGCTGAGTTTTAAATGTGTCTGTTTATAGAGAGCAGTCTTTTAAGTGGCTATTTTTCTGTTTTCTTTTGTTTTGTTTCTCTTTTAACAGACCAATTATCTGAGAGATAATTATGTAATTTACAATCTGTGTGTTGTCTGTTTTTCCCCATAGAAAAATCTGCTTCATTGAATTCTATTGTTCAAACAGCAATTTAATACTTATTCCACTGCTTCATAATCAAACATATTTATTGTCATATTCAAGTCCAGAGAAATGTTAGGCATTCATCCTTCTTGTCTCCAGTTCATTAGTAATAAGTTTTGGTCTTACAGCTATTTCTGTTAATGGTACTTATTTCTTTAAAGTCTCCAGGTATGCTTTGCTATAAAAACCTCCTTATCACTGGCAAGTCTTGGAGTTGCTTATTTTTTGAATACACATGTCAAATTGGATTTCTGACCTTGGGAGAAGACTTCTCTAGCAGAGATGATCCATTATGTGCCGTGAAAAAGAAAGATGTGACCCTGGTCCTCTCCTCGCTTACAGGGTAAATTTCTAACAAGCACTTCCAGCAAGTCCCTGGGACCACCTTAGCACATAACTGCCAGGTGGGCCAGCTGGCTGGAGGTAGGAAAGATGCATCCGCTTGGCTACCAGCAAGATCTCGGGAGGAAAGTGCTGGCCAATTTTTCCACATGAAAATTCAGGCAAGTTTTGTGGGTCATCCCTGGATATCAAACCAGAAAGTGGAAAGTACAGCACTGCTAGCAAGTCAGTGAGTTATGCCAGATTTTAACTGACTTTAGGGGTGATTTTTGGATTGAGAATCTGAAACAAAGCTCAAAGAGGAGCTATTCCATATTGACCAATTTCTGGGGTTTCACTTTCCTCAGAGTGACAGTTTATACATAATTCCATGTAAATGAGTTTAAAAAAAAAATCTTATTTCTTTACTAATTTCCTTTATTACTGTTCAGCCAATAAATGGATAACATGACATACACAGATTTTACCCATCACTTCCCACATACAGTATGGACTATGGCAGAATCCGATGAAGAAGAACCTGTCCTTTAGGTTTAGTATTACAGTTTCTGACCCTACTCTCAGGTATATTGCAGTATTTAATCAAATATCAACCTTTGAGTGATCAGGGAAAAAATCTGCAATATGTAATTTGAAGAAACTGATAGAAGACCTCCTGACGTTGTAAGCATTCTACTGAAATTTCTGTAATGTAGCGTTGTTTGATTTACTTAAACAATCTAGCTGGATTTGATAACAGAAACAGACACTTTTTATTAAATTCTAACTGGTTAAAATCCTTTAAAGAATACAAAACTCCTGACAATTCAGAGGAACTTTCAAAAGGTCAGAAGGATAAGAGTAATCTACTAAATTCCAGGAGATGTTGCTCAAAAAGGTGCTTGCAATCCCATTCTCTATATTCCTGACTGTAGAATCATCCAAGAAAACAGATTTGGAAAAAAAGAAACAAAACCCCTTTATATTGCAAGTGTAAAAAAACTGTAATAACTTCATAGATTCAATACCTAGACTTTTGAAATAATTTTTAGCTTTGATGGGCAACTTGAATGAAGTTGTTAACTCCTTATCTTTTAGTGAGATAGTTCATATTATAAACAGTTCATACAGGTCAGGAAATGTGGGCTCAGGCTCTTATTACACCCGATGTCAGGCTATCATTGTTCCACCTAGCATTTTTTTAGCCATACCCTTCTGTTATGGATCATCTGTGGTATGGATATGGATATACCGAGCCACCTCCTGGTTGAGCCTGGATTGCAGTCAAGATTTCCTTTCTTATCCCTCTCTCCTGACTTCTTTCACTATTGTGTAAATTTTCCATGTTCCCCAAGATGTAGACTGAAAATACTGTGCAGTCAAAGGGCCCATTACAGGCCTGAGATGTTTGAGCCCATCAGTACTAAGTATTACAGATATATGGGGCTTACTCAGTATCATACAAAAGAAGATTTGAAATTACTGGACATGTTTCTTTAAAGTATTTAGATAGGAATGCAACAGAATATTATCAGAAATTAGCATCATTCTATAGACTTGGAGGATGTTAAGTGAGAAAAGGAAAAGGAAACTGAACATTTGGACCTATCCATAGCCTTGAAAAATTTCTGCAACTGAATATAAATCCCTATTTTCTGGGGAATTTTCTAAGGAATTTCTAAGGTCAGGTTATCCATGAAAAAAAATTGAATCCTTTTAGTTTCAACTGAGGATTTTATTCAGAGGATTTGGTCTCTTCATGCATCTTATCAGGAAATACTGAAATGTAATGCCTCATAAATTATAGAACAAGCATGGGTTTTGAAGTGACATGACTTTTGAAATGCTTGTAAGCCGTCAACAAGAATCCCTTATTCTATTCATCTACAAGAAAAAAAAAAAAAAAAAAAAAAATTATCTCATACTTCAGGAATCATTTATGAATAGCGCATTTTGAGCCTGTGTGGCAGCACAGAATTTTGCAGATTGAGGCAAAAACTGAGAGTCCTGTAGTTCTTAGCTATTAACATCATCCACTTTAGCCCTTTAGTCCAAAATTTCCAGATGTTCAGAAACCCTGTCAGACTGCTCAATGCCCTTATGTCCTGAACAGATGGCAGAGTTTACATGTCTAGTGTGTGCACAGAAATGTGCCAGAGTGCTCTCATCCTGCCACGCATCTCTGTGCAGCGGGGAGCTACCTCTGTGTGCAAATGCGTTGGAGCCCCTTAAGCGCGTCCAGTTTCACAGAAGATTATTTGCAGAGTCAATCTATGATCAGCATGTGTCAGATTCACTGTGTACATGCTGGTTATTTGCCCTGTACAGGTGCAGCAGTTCTGGTATGCCTCTACAAGTCATTATGTGCAGGATTTCCCAGACGTGCAGGGTAGAAGCTGTCAGCACACAGCCTCCCATCACATCACTTGGCACTGGGGTTTTGTGCCACTGTTTAGGGCAGGGACCGTCTGTGCCTTGGTATTTCCACTTTCATCTCTTCTGTCTCTGAAAATACAGTGCTGAGGACTTCATCCATGTAGAGACAAGTGGATATTTTATTGCCACTATCTCAGACAGGGTTGTGCTAATTGTGAGAACATGTCGAGCTTAGAACAACTGAAAGAAAATGCAAAAGCAACCTGATAAATTAATATGGAAGCGAGGGTCATGGAGTTTATTTAACTTTTATGGACAGTTAAGAATAAAATGTCCTGAGCAGAGGTCTGAGTAGAAAGCCAAACTTTCAGCCAGGGTAACAAAAAGAGCCCAGTCAGCTTAAAGAGGCCATGCTGCAACCAAAGCTGAAATGTGAGGACCACTCTGAGTAGTTTTAAAACTGGAGCCAGTGATAATGGCTTAAGAGACTACTGATACCTGGAAAGATAAATATTGGATTAGGTCAGTTGTGTTTTGACTGTTCCTGCTAAAGTGCTTTCAAGTGAAATACTGGTGTCCGTGTCTTGAATAAATGGATGCATCACACACTGCTCAGAGTTACCAGTCAATTTCCCTACCCTGGAAAGCTTCATGTTTTGTCCAGGTTTCAGCTGATGAAAAATGGTAATTTTTATGGCTACAGTGGAGCACATGGCCATGATGATGGGTGAATTTTCCAGGTATGGCACACACAGACAGCAAGGATACATGGAATAGACACGATATGCCTGCTTCTTTGTATAGCAGTGCTTACGAAAAAATCCCCCAACAATTAACGTGTACACTACTTACTTAAAACAACAAAGGCCTACAATGCCAACTCTGAAAGGTGAAGACAGGCTAAGACAAAAAGACCTGCAGTTCAACAGGAGATTAGATTGTCTAACGTTGAGCTGCTCTTTGAATTGTGGTCTCCAGATCTACAGAAACAATCTTTGTGTACCTATTTTGTCTAAGTAAATTAAGAAATTATTTTTTCAGGGACTCTTTACCAGGATCTATACAAGAAGGCTGAAGAAAAGGCCAAAGCATGTGGTATTACATGTATATTTATTATACAGACAGAAAAACTTGGCTACTCATTTCTTACTGCAAAACTGCTAAATTTGTTTCCGTAGTTTCTCAGTATAGAAATTCTAATGTTAGCTTGATGTTTGTTTTAAGTAAGACCATTTCCTTTAGAAAGAAACTCTACATAAAACTGTGTTCCTTTTTCAGGTTAATTTCAAGCTACAGTTCAGCAGACTATTCAGAACAATATAGCCCATGCTACTAAAATTTCTTGATTAATTATATCTGTATCAATTTTAAGCTTACAGTCAGTTATCCGGTTTAACAGATTCTCTTTTCTGTGCCAACTCAAGAAACACTAGGAAAAATGCCACTTCTAGGCTGTGTGGATCTCTGTGAAAGAGTGGGGTTTAATTTGGCAGAAATCAAATGTATGTAATATTATCATCTACAAGTTCAGAAATAATAGCACGCCCATACATAGTGAAGAGTCACTCAAGTCCCATAGAGCAGCAAATATTCATAACTCTGAAGAAGTAAATGGCCTTGAAAAGGTTTCTGACAGTGAGGTATGTCGTTCCCTTGAACGGTACAATCATGTCACTCTTTTCTTCTTGCTACTGTTTGTTCTGCATGTAAATCATACTTGCTTTTCTGTGCTCACTAGATGCTCAGCTGGTGTAGGTTCACTACCTTACTAGCATATTTGCATATTACTTGCCCTCACTTTTCTGGGCTGCTTTTACTGCAGTGAAACTGCTCCTGATTTATACTATATGAGAGAAGGCAAAACAAGCGCATCGCATGCAACTTACTGTTTTACTAAATCATCCATAATGACATGGCAGTTTTTTCTGTGTTTTTTGTATTACCCTCTTTCAGAATGTTCCTTTTCACCATACAGTAAGAAAGAAAGAAACATGGAATTACCAAAAATATCTTCAGAAAGATACTCGATAGAACATGGCTTGCTTATCTGCTAGCAAGACTCTGGGCTGATCCTGCAGATGGACTTTCAAGTAATTTAACAGGAAGAGGAAAGACCTAATACATGACTTTTCCCCTTTGATTTCAGAATTAGTTCAAGCAATATCTAAATCAAGATTTGCTTTAGCAAGTTCCTGTTTGCTTTCTATTCTCCATCTGAAAATTACTATTTAGCTGTACATGTCCCTTTGGGTTCTGTTGTCAAAGTATGTCATTACAAAGGAAGAAATACATGTAAGCCAACAGAAGGAAATACTCAGATGACAAAATTATTTTAAAAGCACAGATTCAATATATGTAAACACAAATAGAAAATAGTCCCCTGAAAACCTCCTGGAATTGGAGGCCAATCAGCTTCTGGACCTGGAGTCTTGCAATACTGTCATATCATAGAAAACAAACAAATGTATAACCCACCCCCCAGCCCCTGAAATAAAATACAACTTAATAGAAAGTTGTGTGAATATGTAGTGTATACTGGACACCTTATGATTTTTAATGTAGGATTTAGAGGAAGGAGATTAAGTAAAACGTTAAACACATTTTAAGCATTAGGATGCATTCTGCGAATATAATGAAATGACACAGAGTATGTGTGGAAGAATCATTAGTACGACCAGTTTCAAATTAATCAACCCTTCTTCTTAAATAGTAATTCCCTCTCTCAAGCAAAGATGTGGAACTTTCTTCTTTAAAATAAAGTCTACCCTAAATTTGGTATCTAGTGCTTTCATACATATGTATGTGCATGTGTATGTGTATATATATATGTATACACACATGCACATATATAGTTTATATATATATTTTTATATAATTTATATATATTATAGTTAATTTTGCCACCTATTATGTTGCTACTAATCTACCATGCCCATCCAATACTACATAAATAGAAAGTGAACTCCACACTGAAATAAGCTGTAATGTTCTGTTGTTCCTTTAACTTAAGTATCCGATTCTAATAAGAAACTGAAATGCTACAAAGGAAGAACAATGTATCAATATTGTGATTAAAATACCTTCTACCGTAATAGTCTGTTTTATGCAAACCTTGTAACATAGAAAAATGCAGCATAGGAAAGCTATTTAAAGATTTAATATTTCTCAGAAGGACCTGACAGCCAGTGAAACTTTGCAGTCATATTCTGAATTGTGTATAAAGCTTCTGCTTCTTAACCCGCCAAGCCCAGCTATGGGATGCAGTGCCTAACTGAATAAGCAGAGAAGAAAATGGTTCACAAAGGAAATTAGAAGTGTTGTAGGATTCAGCATATTACTGTAAATGGCTCACACCGTAACCTCAGATTAAGAATTCTTTCATTGTGATATCTGTAATTTTCAACACTGTCTGGAGAAGAAGTGCTATATTTTTTTTAAAGAAATGCCAGTAAATTTGAGTCAGACAGAGGCTTCCTTTCCTGAAACAAGGGCTGCTTGGGTGCTATGGATTACCTGCTAAACTGAGGGTGCAACCAAGAGTGCTCAGGACCTCCTGGGTGCATTCAGCATGGCACCTTTAGTTGCAGATTCCCACGTCCCTGGACTCTGGGATGCCATCAAAGGCTGTTCCCCGTACACTGCCCATGGGGTCCCTCCAGTGTCCCTACAGAAAACCTCCAACACTTTAACTCAAAAACGCCAAACTGCCAAGGGCCTAATGAAAGAAAAAGCTCATATGCCAAGAGGTAGAATCATTTTTTCCATTGTGTATTTTTGGTGCTAGGTATATTCCACATTAAAGATTGCTCTTTGCCACTAACCAAAAGAACAGTCCTCTGATATTGCCTTAATTAGAAGAAGCCACTGTGTCACTGTATGTGCATCAAATAACATACTGTTCTCATCACTCAATTGCCATTAAATGGCTGTAACATAGCATAATAGTTCACAGCCACAGACTGGTACTCTGTGTGGCAGCTTGCATTGCAGCTACTCAATTTATACTTGGCTCCAGACAATGCTATCATCAGTCACTTGCTCCCACAATCACAACAGCTGACTTCCCTCTCACTAGTACAGGCTGGGAAGAATAAAATTTTCTTCTCTGGAGGTTCAAAATCGGAAGTATAAGTGGTGGTGTACAAGTGCCAGGAGAAAGCCTGACATTTGCTTATTCTATTTTATATTACTATTACATATCACTAGTTATTTTTATTATTGTCCTACTGTATATTAATTCTATATGATTATTATGTACTACATCTATTTTTATTACACACTTTAGATTCCAATACATGTTTAGAGACACAGATAAGCACTGCTAAGATGAAATAGGAAACAACCCTTCAACTACTAAAACAGGTACTATTACCTTAAAAAGATCTTCGTTACAAAAATAACTTCACAGGTACATGTCAAGGCCACAGTGTGCACTAAGCTTTCAGGCTCCACCTGCTGCACCCGAGATTAATTTCTGAATGGTCTTGACACTTGGTACTGCGCAGCATATCTGTGCAAAAAATGACAAACATCATAGAGGAACCATCTATGTAGGGCTACAAAATACAAAAATACCACTGGCCCTGGAAGTTTCTGAACTGCAGTTTACTGAAGACTGCAAAGAGTATTCATGGAAGGTATTGTAACATCCTGGGCCACTTATACCCTTTGTTAGTTGTCTCCATTGCGTACTGCTGGAGATAGGGCAGTCTTTAGCATACCTGGCTCAGCTAACCCCATGTGGCCACCCTTAAGTTCTTCCGGCCTTATGATGATGATCAGTGATGGCAACTGTCAAGCCAGGTGGTATTACAAACTGAGGATGAGAGACTGCTTCCCAAAGAATCAAACAAGCAAGCCATGAGTGAACAGCTAATTTTGTTTCCTGACATTGTCAACAGATTCTGGGTTTCCTTCCACTTCTGCTTTGCATTTGACAGTTTTGTTGAAAGAAGCAAAGAGTAGGCATCACAGCTGACTTTTAAAGATTAAAGCAAAAAAATGTGTCCCCTTGCTTTGCCACCAAGGTTCTCTTCTGTAGTAACGCCAGCATAATGAATTCCTTTCCTTTACCTGATGCTTCTCATTCCTGTCTCTACATCTCAAACTGCCAGCCATTTAGCTATGCTGACAACACTATGTGGCCAAGTTAATAAATCTGGTCAGAATAAAAGGTTGAGGTTGGAATCTGCACACCAATCTGGTCTAATCTGTGGTTTTGCAAACAACTCTGTTAACCACTGTGGGGTAGAAAAAAAACAACCAGAGGCTGTAATTTCATGAGTCAGTATTGCTGCTAAAGCCAGCAGGTCATGAAACAGTCACCTAAAAAAGACCACTTTACAGACTGATACATCTCTCTGAAGAAAAATTCAAAGGGTTTTGACAGAGTTTGTCCTGGAGAATCACCCCATGGTTTATATTTTGCTGGTTCTCCCCCGCCCCCCCTTTTTTTTTAAAAATGTGCATTAGTGGTTATATTATCAAAGTCTGTCATGAATTCTATTTTTCCATGGGCTTCTGATGGCCCAGATCAGTATTTCAAACATCAAACCTGGTTAGATTCCTTAGTAGGGCCTAATGAAAGGGTTATGTTAACGACATTGAGCCATTCATTCCATCACAATTAGGAAAACATTGCATATTTATGTATATTCCTGAACCAGAGGCTGTTAGCATGAGTTGAAGTGCAACTGGCTAATGAGATAATCCAGTGCTATGCCGAACTGAGACTCTGTCAAGATGAATGATCAAAGTAGAAATGAAAAACAGGAAAAAGGTAATGGGATGAAAACAGTGAATGATAACAATTATATTGGGAATGCACCATTAAGGAACTTGGTGTTATGCTCATCACAGAATATAATATTTCCTATGAGAGTTAATTAGAGGCTGGTTTGTAATTCTTTAAACCTCTCAAAATGTAAATATAAGGTCTTTTCCTACTGAAATGCCACAAACCATAGTTCACTATTAAGTAAGTGAAGAATATACAGATCTCCAAAAAGGAGGCAGCTTACTGACTTTCATTCTGTGATTCTGTGTGGAAAAAAAACCAAAGAACTGTGTTGTGTAGTTTGGAAAAGAGGGTAAGCAAAGAATCATGCAAAGAAACAACAAAAAAACTACCTCTGGATACTAAATAAATCCTCTTAACACAGGCTACATTTATCACTTAGTGAAAAAAGTAACAGACTTAAACATTGTCCCAAATGCAAGATGCACCTAATTTCTGCAAACAGCTAATATGTTTCAGATGAACATGCTTATAAAGTACATACACAACAAACAAAATTCAGATCCATATTCACAAGCTACTGCTAAATTACAACACTTACTTGACTACAAATTTCACTGAGGTCTTTGAAGTTTTACCCCTGCACAGGCAAGAGTTGGAGTCCCATCATATAAATGATTATGGGTTTAATCATACTTGCCTTGGTCTTCCTCTCATTGTGTCCCCCCCTTCCACTCCCAGGACTGCCACTGCCTACTTAACAGCTTTCTGGGGCTGAAGAGCAAAATCATTGCTTTCCTGCTGTGCACAAGACCTGACTCCAGCCAGCCTTCTAACTGCTATCCAAATAACTATGCGGTACATGGCAGAAGGATACAGCTTCTAGCAAACCTATATACCCAAAGAGAAAAGATCAGAGATTTCCTTTTGCTGTGGTTTAACCCCAGCCAGCAACTAAGCACCAGGCAGCTGCTCACTCACTCCTGGCCCCCCAGAGGGATGGGGGAGAGAATCGGGGGGAAAAAAAAGTAAAACTCTTGGGTTGAGACAAACACAGTTCAATAGGACAAGAAAGAAGAAAATAATAATGATGATGATGATAATAATAATAAAATGACAATAATAAAAGAATTGGAATACACAAAACAAGTGATGCACAATGCAATTGGTCACCACTCACTGACTGATGCCCAGTTAGTTCCCAAGTAGCAATCTCTCCCCCAACCCCCAGTTTCTATACTAGATGTGACGTCCCATGGTATGGAATACACCGTTGGCCAGTTTGGGTCAGGTGCCCTGGCTGTGTCCTGTGCCAACTTCTTGTGCCCCTCCAGCCTTCTTGCTGGCTGGGCATCAGAAGCTGAAAAATCCTTGACTTAATCTAAACATGACTTAGCAACTACTGAAAACATCAGTGTGTTATCAACATTATACTCATACTAAATCCAAAAACATAACACTATATCAGCTACTAGAAAGAAAACTAACTCTATCCCAGCTACAACCAGGACACCCTTGTACTAAGGACCTGACAATGCTTTTAGTAGTACTTAGCATATATCTTTGCACTACAGAATCACTCATCTGTATGCACAGGTGATTTATTAAGTCTGTTTCTTTCACTGATAAGCTCCTTCTGCATTTGCTAATAATGGCATAAAAATTTAAGTTATTTGAAAAAACAAAAAATATATATTAAATACTGGTGGTGACATAATGCACTGTGGAATAATTTAAAAGACCTCTTACCTATACTGTGCAGGTGACAATGCTTGCATCACAGACAGAACCAGTATGGATATTCTTGTATGCACAGGACATTGATCCTGATACAGCAAATTACTTTAGTACATGCAGAACTTAAGCCATATGAATAAACCCTCTATGAAACTAATCATACCTTCAAAATTAGACATGTACTTAAACTCCTAGTTTAGTCAATCCCTACAGAATTAAAAAAAAAAAGAGCTTCTTTTTGTCAAGAAGGTTTTTCTTTAAGTATTCCACTTACAGGAAAGGATACAATCCTTTTAGAATGACAATATTTTTAAAAATCTGTCTCATTGTTTCATGATTGTACTGTAGAGATGCCAATATATTTAGTAAATCAAGGTTAAAACTCCTCGTGTTCACAGAACTACTTCTACCTGTATTTACTGGGATTTCTGTGCCTTTGCTAGTTATTGAGTAAGCTAACAGACGAGTATGTGGAATCAAGTTTTCTCTGAGCTGCAGCAGTGTATATCTACTGAATAATTTGTTTAGGCCAGCTTTACTGCAAGTCCTTCTCATTCTGATCTTCATCCCTAAGGAAAATGAAACTGCTTCCACTTCATAAAAAACTATCTAAGTTACTCCTGGGTTTGTAATTCTTTTCTGTTTTTGTTACAGGAATCCCAAACTTATTATCAGCTTTTTAAAAGCCAGCTGTTCCTGGCAAAGAAGCATGTTCTCTGAGCCCACAGAGAGCGTGCTGCAGCTGATCGAAGGCATGCTGGGATGTTACAATTTTGTTTTGGCTTGCTTTCCTAGCCAAAAGAACCCTAGGGTCACTAATTGTCCTGAAAAACATCTCTTCCGAACCCTTTATTATGAAAGCAAATAATAAATAAAAAATGACCTACCATCCTAAAGCATAAACCAACATGTAACAGTGCTATTGCTCATTAAAAAAATCACTTTGGCTTATATCAAATGATTAATCATTAAATACAATTATATGACTGCAAGTAGATAAATAACAAAGGAAGGTATGGAAAAGATAGGGAAAAAAAGCTTTGTTGTTCACTGTAAATAAGTCTTAAAATCTAAAAATGCAAGACTAAACCATTTCCCAAGTAATCCAGTAACTATAAACTTGTTTACTATACCTCTTTTCTGAAGGCTTGTATCTACAAAATATTTTTAATGGATACAGATACATTTACCCTCTAAAACAGGAATAGCAAATAATAATTACCTGCTTTCAAAAATAAATGTATCTTTTATAAAAACTAGAAGCACATCTACTATCTAACCAGGGATATATGTCAGGTGTATTTATGTTATGCGCACCTGCTTAATTTATAATTATAATCCATGGGTCTGCTTTCACATTCTTTTTATATTGCTGCAGCTAAAGGTTCAGTCAGGCTAAATATAAGTAAATAGAATTTATGCATGTCCAATCTGGGTGATAACAGATTTTTCACTACTGTAAATATCAAGCAGGCAAGTGTACCCGCTTTTTTGTTTACTGCTGTGTCAGTGGATACGACTCTACCAATTCAAATATTAATGAAAGGAAAAAATAAATTATATTTTGTTAATGATGTCACTCTTTTAACAGTCTAATAGATCTGTGAAACTATTACTGTTCCTAGACCACATGTAGGTGCCTTAAAGACGTGTAGATGTCCTAAAATGAGAAGTCCTGCAGGGAAGCTTGAGACAGTCATTGCATATCAAGTTAGTCGTGTCATGTCCTTGGCGCTTCAAAAATCTTAGGGTGGAACTGCTGTCCTACAAATGCCAATGCATAAAGGTAACACTGACCTTCTTCATAAAACACAGCAGCAGATGTGTGTCGGTGTTGAGAACGTACCCCAATGGTGCTCTCCAGTAGTGATTAATACTAAGTCAGGAGCCATAACTCTGATGAGCCTTTAATACAGTAAACCAACAGAAGCAGTTAAGGGCATTGTCTGGGAGAAATGGAGAGGAATTTAATCAAGTTGCTAATATACTTTGACCAGGACTCTCAGGTACTCTTAACTGAAAACATAGCCTTAAAGCGACTGTGACATTTCAGCTCATGGCTCTTAAGGGGCCAGTTACTCTCACAACCCTACTGAAAACAGAGCGCGGTACCTTGGTAAGCATCCATCACTTCTGGAAGGAAAAATAATATTTTGCATTCACTTGAGTATTCAGTTTGGGTTGCATGTAAGCTATGGTTGTGATCTGATGAAGGACAGAGGACAGGAAGGCTGTATTCATGAAGACTAATTTAGCTTAGCAAGGTTAATTTCCCTTCCTAGTCAGTAGTCTATGGAGGATTCTGCACAGGGAATATTCAAGCTACAGCCTCCTCCCTGTTGTTAAAAACCATTTTGCAACTGAACCAAAAACACTAATAGGGATTGTGCAGACAGTGCATTGCCTCTAATACTGAAAGCATTACAATCCTGAAATGTGACAACACTGCAAATCCAGAGCCCTGGCACTCATCCAGATTGCCAATAGCTTATGGACTAAAGTAATAACTGTACTCATTTATACTTATTAACTGATTGTGCTTGGATCTTAATGCCCAAAGATGAAATATTCACATATTACTCCATGCTGGCCACTGCAAAACAGCAAAGTGGCAAAGAAAAGAATTCAGATCTGTCAGGAGCATTGAACTACATTAAAATAGATATATGTTGTAAATCCAGTTCTTAACATCTCTTCACTAATTCCATGAGAAAATATACTCAGACCCATGGAAAAATAGCCAGCATTCACTGATACTGACAATATACAAACAACAGGCAGAGTTGGAGACACTTTCTAGATCAGTCTATACCTCTTGTCAGAAGATGTTATTGATCCCCCTCAGACTGTTAATCAGAAGGGGATTTTAAAACTGTTCTACTTCTGTTCTTGGGGACATTTTGCTAATTAAAGTGGTACATCTTAATCAAATTCTTTCGTCCTCTTCTCCACTAAACACACTGTTGGTCTATGTAGAGTACAAATGACTCACTTATTAAATACAGCATTGTCTCAAAAATAATTTTGCATATTAAACTAAAAGAAGTACTGAAGTTAGCAAGTCTCAGTCATTGGCAAAATTTTCAGCTAGAATCTATAGTAAGTGATCTCTATGCAAGCAGTCTCTATGTGACTTCTACAATATTCCAATAACATTATAGAAAGACCTATTCTCAATGGATTTTAGAAAATGAGATTGTTTGTATGAGTTTTTGTACAGAAAATCTGATCTATTTAATAACTAAATCAATCTATATGTCTCTACTTTCAGTGAGCCAGGAAAAGACTTCTTGTATTGCTGAAATTTTGCATGTTAACCATATGCCAGGGTCCAGTACCTCTGACCATCTTCTTTTAGATATTCTGCACATGGATGTTGTAATGTTTAATATCAAATATACTTACTTCGAGATATTTGATGTTACACCATAACAATCACCATACCAATGCAATCCACATACTGGTCTCTATAACCGTGACACTGGGAAGGTATACATGGGTTGAAGCCAGCTCAAGCCCAATGCTCTCTTCCAAATTCTTTTGTTAGTTGTCTGGTTTCCATACTCTGTGTTGGGCTGAGCCATGCATACACCGCCTCCGTGGTGGCCTGGCTGACTCAAGGAGATATCCACACTCTTTTAATGAACTCGGGGAGAAACATTTCCAGCCACCAGCTGATCCACTCAGCTGACAGAGCTGTTGATCTGAAGAAAAGGCCGCCCCTGGTTCCTCCCCTTTCTGTTGATACATAGTCAGCTGCTTTGCACCAGCTGTGGTCACTCGCACCCTGCATCTCTCCCCAAGGTCCAGGGGCACATCACCCTCACCCAGCTCCTCTGAGCCTTCTTCCATGGCAGGGACTTATTGGTCAGTCACACCAGAAAGTGAGATATGCCAAAATTAGTTGCTGATCTAAATAGCAACCTAGTGAAAAAAATAATTAAAAAAAAAAAGAGTAAGCTATTGCAAAACACAACTTGTTTTTTACTCCCACTTCTTCCTATTAACATGAAAGATTTTTCTTACTATTTTGAGCAGTTCTTTACCAATGTTTAGTAAGTGAAGGTAACGGCACTTGTTCAAGGGGCTTAGTTATTGTCAGAAAGCAGGGAGAGCAGCCTGCCTTACCAGAGAGACAAGCAGGAGCTAAGGTGACCCCAGCGCTGGCAGCATCTTACTGAGGGGGCACAGCCCTGCAGGGCAGTGCTGGTGCTGGTAGGGTGGCCATTTTGGCCCAGGCAGAGCGAGGGGATGAACCATGTCACCTGGGGAGGGCAGCCAGGAGCAAATGGGGCCAGGGCCAGGGCTGGAGACTTGTACTCCTACTGGGACTCAGGGCAGGACCGACAGCCCAGGGCTCAGCTGAAATGGGGTCCTAAGTGCATGGGCAGGGGAGACCCCAGGGGAGGCTGGGCAGTAAGGCCTGCTGGTACCCTCAGGGCCCTGACAGGTATAATCACAGAATGGTTTGGGTGAGAAGGGACCTTTAAAGATCTGGTCCACCCCCCCTGCCATGGGCAAGGACACCTTTCACTAGATCGGGTTGCTCAAAGCACCGTCTAGCCTGACCTTGAACACTTCCAATGATGGGGCATCCACAACTTCTCCAGGCAACCTGTGCCACTGTCTTACCATCCTCACAGCAAAAAAATTCTTCCTTATGTCCAATCTAAACCTACCCTCCTTCAGTTTAAAATTGTTACCCCTTGTCCTGTCACTGCAGGCCTTGGCAAAAAGTCTGTCTCCATCTTTCTTATAAGCTCCCTTTATACAGACAGGCTGCAATAATTTCTTGCTGGACCCTTCTGTTCTCCAGGCTGAACAACCCCAAGTCTCTCAGCCTTTTTCAAAGGAGAGGTGCTCCAGCCCTATGATCATTTTTGTGGTCCTCCTCTGGACCCACTCTAGCAGGTCCATGTCTGTCTTGTGTTTGGGACCCTAGAGCTGGATGCAGTACTCCAGGTGGAGTTTGACAAGAATGGAGTACAGATGAAGAATCACTTCCTTTGACCTGCTGGCCACATAATCAGACACTTCTATTACTTAGATGGTTACAGCTCCAAAGCAGTTCATTTGCCAGGCATGGAATAACAACATATGCATTTTTTTAACTAAGGGCCTAACACAGCTAAATCCACAAGATTTTTAATCTTACACTCTTGAGTGATTTTATCTCAGCCTGGCAAAATTTAGGATTATTCAGGTGTCTAACCACGCTGAGGACAAAAATGTTCAGAGAGTTTTTTATTTAGTATTTAAAAGCCTAAATAACCCACTAGCCAGGCACAGGTCTCAGTCTGCATGAGATGTACTTCATGTTTCTTTCACTGAAGTGTCAGGGACCAAGTGTCAGGGATCAAATGTGAAGAGGTAAAGTCACAAACAAAAATGGAAAGGGTCAGCCAAGCAGAAAATATCTGTAAAGGTTATTGACCTGGTTAGCACTTCACCTTGTCTTGTAGAAGGTAAGTGGACTAAACTACTGCACTATGCAAATTCAGCTTTGTAATGTCAGCTTAGCTCTTCAGAATGCCTACCAGTATTTGTGGGGCAAACTGGTCACTTAGCTCCCAGTGCCTTGCACAAATAAAGTGGGACTTCTAAGAAAACTCTGAAATACTTCATATTTACACTGATATGTGTCTCCCACATTCATTCTTTCATCTGTCAATCTGGCCAGCAACATTGTATGATGTTTCCTCCTCCCCGCCACACACACCCCTGACTCATTCCCCCAGTTTCCATTATATGCACAAAGTAACCTCTTGTTTCTTGTCACAAAATGTAAGGGTTCAATTTTGCATCTTAGTTAAGGTACTTTAAAGTTGAGCAGGGTACCTTGGTTCAACCAGTTCCCACAATTTTGTTCCTGAAGAATTATTTATCGTAGCGCTATCACTTATAGATCTGGCCTAGGAAAACAACTTTCTTGTGTTTTGGGGTCCGGACTTCTGTTTGAGAAAAGATAATTCAATGGGCAGTTGGAATTCCAAAAATTAATGATTACAGTATGTATCTAATACTCTGTGGTAAAAACAATCTCATCCCAAGTCTGTAAACACCAGAATTAGTCTAGAACTAATGCACTACTGTTTGCAGAATCAGACATGCAATGGTCAGTAACAGAACTAACCTAAACCCTCTGAAATTAAAAAAGATATCAACAGTTTATTTTTTTTTTTTCTGTTAAATTTGCTCACAAGATGCTAAAAGTTTAACCTGGAATAAATTCTCCTTTTCCCCTAAAACAGTGTTTCTCATTCTGCACTTTTAAACTAGTGTGATACACACACACACCCCCCTTGCCCCTGAAGTATCTTATCCCTTCCTAGAAGTCCTTGCTTGTTGAAGAAAAGGAAGGATTTTATGTTTTTCTCATCCTTCTTTCTGAAAAATAAATACCTGAAAAAAGAAACAAATAAATCCTTCATGTTATTTTGTTCTTTATTGAAGGAACTCATTAAAAGAAATATTAAGACCCTTCAATCTTTAAAAATACTTATTGGGTTGGTATAAACTGAATCCAGATTACAATAGTTTAGCTAGTGTAACTACTAGCAAGTTACTATACAAGCATAGGCTGTATCTATAGTGCAGCAAAGGCGGCCAATGGCATCCTGGGCTGCATTAGGAGGAGTGTTGCCAGGAGGTAGAGGGAGGTGATCCTTCCCCTCTGCTCTGCACTGGTGAGGCCACACCTGGAGTACTGGGTCCAGTGCTGGGCTCACCAGTACAAGAAAGACATAGACACACTGGACAGAGGCCAGCTAAAGGCTGCTAAGAAGATTACGGGACTGAAGCATCTCTCCTAGGAGGAAAGGCTGAGAGAGATGGGGCTGTTCAGTCGTCAGAACAGAAGGTTCAGGGGGGATCTTATCAATGTATGTAAGTATCTGAAGGGAGGATGCAAAGAGGATAGAGCTAGGCTCTTTTCAGTGGTGCCCAGTGACAGGACGAGAGGAAAAGAAGTGCAGAACAGTTCTTTTCCATTATGAAATTTGTACTATTTGCTGTTTTATTTATTTGTGGACAAACTGACAGTAGCAGCCCATTCTGGTGTAACTGGAATCTGATTGCTATAATTTGACTTTGTACATGTCATTTCCTTGTTTGCTGGTAGACTTGAAAATGCTGTCAAGTGAATGGCCCCATAAAAAGAAAAGATATTTTTTTCATTGAGTCTGTAAATCCTGACCCACTAAGCTAGTCTTGCCAACACTGAGACCTTTCATTGTTGTACATACTGACAGAGAACCTTCTTTAAGCTTCCTTCAATGACTAATACTACCATCAGAAAATATCTGGAAACCATTCATAAAGCTATGAGATTTGCCATCACAAAAAATCATTCTAATACATGCCCTCTCTCATTAAGACAACATCAAAATTTATTCCACATTAAAAGTTAAATTTACTTCTGCTTATCATAACTGGATCTGCACTTCTTTACACTGACCTTTTATCTTTAAACTGAAGCCCAGGCTTTATTTTATTCTCTGTAATACTGATGTTCTATGAAGTCTGTATTGTATGTGTGGTCGGATTTGTACCAGTCTGATTTAAACGCTTCTGGAGAGGCTTTAAAAAAAAAAACCAAACAAAAACACTTTCAAAGGTTTTGATAGGAAAAGTAGAGACACTTTTGCTCATTTGAGGTCCACAACTGGGAAGCCATTTTATTTAAAGATTGATCAGCAACAAGACTTGTTTTTATTTTGGCTGATGTGTTTCTACTTTGCAATAGACCAGTCATCCTTCTGACTGAAAGCTGAAGAGTGGATTAATACTGATGAGCCTTATTTTCCTAGACATAACTGATTGCGGGCTAAGTCCACAGGTGGGAGAACTCTCCATCTTTACTAAAGCATAGCAGAGAAGAAAAGTCCAAAACCAGCCAGAATCTGGCAGTGACTCTAATTCAGAGGTGGAAGTTCTCTCATCCAAGGAAAAAAAGACCTAGGTTTGGTCTTCACTGCTAAAACAGCTCCTGTATTTTATATTCAACACTTCTGAAATAAACACAGCAGCTGGTCTAGGAGTTCAGGTATCACAGTACAAATCTTAAGCACCATTTTAGGCCTGAAAGTCCCTTCTTGTTCTAGCTCATAGTATTTTTCTCTGGGCAGGAGTAATGACCTGAGAAACAGTTGCTGCTGCAGCAGCAGCACTTTTTTCTAAGCTGCAATTGTGGCTTTGTATCCAGCTTTTCAATATGCAACTGATGGTGAAGAAACAACATTTATAGTATTTTCCTAATGAAATATACTGGATTCTGCAGTATTCAATGGGAAATTTCTGGTCTTTCCTGAGAAAGGAGGATTTTCAGTTCACATGATTACAGCTGAAGGGAGATGAAGCTTAGCATGACAAGAAGGAATAGTCTGGGACCGCGATGTACAGCCTATTGAAGAATTGGAAGATAATGGTTTTGTTAACCATGTAAGTATGTCCAAATTGTGCAAGCACTATACGAGTATACAGCTTCTCTAACACAGGTAGTCTCGCTGTAAAACAGGTGTTCACTGAAGTAAATCTAGACAGAGATATAAATACTTGAGTGATCATGCTCCAGTAAGACATTCTAAGTTTTGATTAATGTTCTCTATAGACATGCCAGTGAGATAGATGATACCTGTGTTGGCTCTAGTACATGCTGAATTTTCAGTTTCAAATAGTTTTTAATGATTTTTTTTTTTATGTCAAACAATATGACACATAAAATCAAAGTACCTGTGAGTGATTTCCTCTCATTTTGCAGTAGGAAAAAGAGAGAAAGTATAGATCAGGTTGGTAGGACCAATAGTTTTGTGTTCTGCAAAAAATGAAAATACATATAATTGTGGAAATGAATTTCAGACTAAGTTCAGTGACTCCATAAACCATTAAAATGGCATGTAGCATCAGCAAGAATAATTTCTGCTGAGTAGACTGCTATGAAAGTAGTAGAGATTCTACAAACATTTCTTTTAAAATATACCAAGAGCAAAATGAAATCTGGTTCCTGCTACCTGTGTAAAACCCTGCAGTCTGTGCAGAAACAAAAGAGCTTCTGTTTTCAACTACATTGAATGATTAAGGCCATGAAAATATTTTAGTTATTAACACTTATATACCCACTGTCCACATATTTATTAATTTATAGTATTTCAGTATTGATTTTGCTTCTTTTAGAGATAACAGACTATCACATTGTGTTTAAAGTGTATAATTTCTGCAGGAAAAGTTAGACTGCAGCCACAATGAATGGTATACACATCATCTCTTAATCATGCCTACCCACAGGTATACAAATCATTTGCAGATAGGATCCTTATTCTCAACACTGGAACCTGAGAGTAACATTATACATAACGGTATACGTCATATCTCTATACAGGATTTAAGTTTCCTGAATTACGTGGCCACTTACAAATTTTGGTCTTGCATCTGACTATCACCATTAGGAACAAAGACTCACAACAATAATATTTGTTACTGAAAGCTGCCTTTGGTTACACAGTCTGGTCCAATTCAGATGTTTATCCATTCAAAATCAACTTCTACTTCTGCAGTGTATCAAAGTGATTAATTGTGTATCTTCAATTATTTACTTGTACTAAAGGTGTATCCAAAATCATTCAGAGGTCACTCAAAAAAATTTTAGCAAAAAAAGCCTCATCAATATGTTAAGGCATGAAGGTTTTTAAGCAGGATAGACAACTGAGCTATTAAAGGCAATATTTCACTAATAATTATTTTTTTTTTACAAAAGTAGATATATATTCCTAAGTTCCAGAGTCTTTTAAAAAATAATGGTTTTCTCTAAAATTTTCATTTGCTCTAGACTGTGATCACTTGCAGTGACTGCACATGATTCTCAAAGTGTGCTTTTATCCATGTCTGATGCCATTAAATCCTTCATATTTCCTTCCACCACAGAAATGCATCAGCATGCCCTATCTGCAGAAGCCCTGTTTATCAAAGGCAAATGGGTAAGCCTCTGGAAGGAACCTGGTCTGACAAGCAAGGAAGTCCAAACACTCAGCAATCACTGGTTTTGAAGTGGAGAAATCCTAGGAGTGTCTGTTGGTGTTATGTGGTATTATACGTCCTAAACTTTGCAAAGACATGAGCTTAAATGCTGGGGGACTCTCAAGTTGCTGGAGATACATCTGTAATCACTGGCATCATCTGGAATGATTTAATGTGCTGCTTGGCCAGTGACTGTGGATCCTGCTGTGGCAGCAGCTGCTCTCTCTTGTTGAACAGATTCTACAGCCATGTCTAGGGAAACGTTGATGACGACAGCTCTGTTCCTGCTGCATGCCTGGCCTCATATCTCTGGATTTCCCCTGCCTGATCAATACCAGCACACCTTTACCTCTCCACATCCGTGCAGATCTCTTTCCCATTTACCACCTGTGGCCCATGAGGTCCTGGGCCAATGCCAGTTTAAGTTATTCGGAAGACTGATTGGAGGCAATCGAATGGGAGACTTCAATCATCTTTGATTATTTGAAAGCAACTGATGTTACCCAGTAGTGCTGGCATGGATTAGGTTGCTGGTGTGGTCAGGTAGAGGAACACCAAGTTCGCCACCACGTCAGTCTGATAAAATTGACAAAACTGTCATTTCAGCTCTTCCTTTGTACAGTCTGTGCATGCTCTGGAAAAGGAAATTGGTAGCCCCAAGACCAGAAGAATAAAGGAAGAAAACAGATTAAAACAGGGGGGGAGGGAGCAAAACTTCAAAGAATATGGCTCATCATGAGGGTGTAGATTCACAAGCACTAGCATGCTAGCAATGCTCTTAGCATTCTCTAGAGCACTGACTTACAACTTGCCTTTCCTCGAGGATTTTTTACCTGGCGATTCAAAAGGATATCAAAGTCTGGAAGCAAAAAATCCATGAACTTGAGGAAAGCTAGAGTCTCCTGATTAGTACGGCATTCTTTGTGTTGTGTAAGTATCTCCTCATCAGTTTTATTAGTCCCTTCAGAGATGACTTGTGTGAGAAATCTACTGAAAATCAAACAGAACATTGCCATTTTTTCAGCTGGCTGTGGTTAAGGATTAATTAAAAAAATCACTAAAGACTTAATTTTGACAAGTAATAGGTGGGCCTAATGGGCCACACTGAAATAACAAAGGGATGGAGCAGTTCAGCCCAAGATTTATTTTTGAAGTGGACCATCAGACCCTCCTATGACTTTCAGAGCTTTGTGAGACTGCTGTGGATTCCAGTTCTGGGGTCGCAAGTGGACTTGCCAACCCTTACCTCCCCTGGGACCCTTAGGAAGGTATCTGGTGGGAAAACCTTGCCTACAATAGAAAGTTAAGTAGTGGGGGAGCTGTTTAGCATTACCAAAGGTGAGGTACCACTGGGTATGTCCAGAATCAGGCTTTTAACATGAAGAGTTGGCTAAGGAAAATTTATAGCTTGGGAACTTCAGGTGCCTCCAGGGAAGGTAATATACAGGAGAAGTAGAATGAACTTACCTTGTAAATGCAAGCATGCTATGCAAGCCTTTCTATACACATCAGGGTGAATCCATGTTCCACTGAGATCTTGATAAATGCCAAATTTCTGCTACTGTTTTCCATCAATGAATTATCTTACAGTAGTCAAAGGAGAACTAAGATGGACCAGTGTGAATGCTTAGCATTCCCTGCATGAACGTTTTATCCCAGTATATTCCTATTCCACCCTATTCCTGCTTATAAGAACTACCAATATACCTCTGAGAAGTTATTTATATTGATACCTCCCGCTTAGTACTTTAAAAAAAACCAAACACATTCTTTGACTCCAGTATTTGGCCCATAAAATTTCATTTTGTGTGCAAACTTGCCAACTGGAACATGAGAAAAGACTAAATGTGTAATTTATCAAAACTTCTCTGATGTAGGGTTTTTATTTCAATTTCTTAGTAAATTGAGCTAACCTCTCAGATGTTGCCTCAGTTTTTGTTTCTGTGTTCTTTGGTTTGGGTCTCGAAATTCAGAGCAGAATCAATGGTTCAATTTTCATGACAAAAGGCCAAAACTAAAAGGCATAGAAAGCTGTATTTAGCAGACCAAGGCAAAAAAAAGCAGAAGGATCACTTCAAGAACAGTTCTTCCTTGGACAAGTAAGTCCCTCACTCTTCCTACCCGCAGGGAAAGATGAGGTATTAGGCAGCAAGGCCAGAGCTTCCCAGATGAGGAAGGAGGGCACAGAGCAGATGTGCAGAGCTGGGGGGTTGCAGGTGGCAGGGGGAGGCAGCACAGCAGGGGATGAACATGGCTGGAGGTGCCTGAGCAGGGTCTCCCTTGGCACCCACATGGTGTGGGGGCGCGGGCTGGGGAGAGAGGAGCTGGGGGTTCCCCTGCAGCTCTCAGGGACTGCAGTGCTTCAAAGCCATCACCTCTGCCAGAAAGCCAGACAACTCTTCAGTTTCCCCACAGCTTCAAAATAGGCTCCGTAAAACAAAAGAAAGCTATACAAACTTAGCTAAGGCCAAGCTCACCTGGACCAGGTTTTTAGCAGGGTAGTGGGCCTGCGGTCAGTCAGCCAAAGAGTCAAGCAATGGCTCAATTTTAAATCCACTACCTGCAAAAGCTACCTCTACCTTATGTGCAGATGATCAGCAACCAGTGCCTGCAGCCAAAAAAAGCTATGTGCTAGCTCTGTCACAGCAAACCATCAGCAACAACAGGCAGCAGTAATGGAGATGAGACTAATGCTATTTGATATGGCCAATTCTGGTTATTTCACCTGGCAGGCACTAGTTATGATATTTCATTATGGTTATTTAGCTATTGCAGCTACAGATGGTCCAGTGACTGCAACCCTGGCTTGATAACAAGATCAAAAAACGCTTCTTTGCCTATAGCCTTTCCTCTGTGCAAGCACCTTTAGGAAGTGCTCACCACAGCTAAACACATCTAAGACAATTAAGGCTCCCTGTTGTCAGGAGAACAGCCCTCCAGGCCCACGACTGAGCAGGGCATCCTATGTGTACCTTAAGTCAGACCTTAAAGAGTCTCCTTTCCATTGACTACTGAGATAATCTAAAGATATTTTCTCCCTCACAATCAACTTTTTTTACCATTTCTTAAAACTGATATTAGGGCTTTCCTATTTCCGTGCTTCTCAAGGGCATTATAAGAACAAATATTTTAATAATTTCAACATACTGACATATTAATGTAAAAAGTATATAAGTGTAGCTATGAAAAATGAATTTATATCCACCTACATATTTATATGTATCCATACTTATATGTATGGTTACATATACAAAACCATGTACATTAAACTGCATTTAAAATAACTATTTTCTCAGGCTACTGGAATTTATAGCAATTAATTAGCTATAAAGCTCTCTCATCTTTCACAGAACATGAGAAATTATGAGCCAGGATGGTCTAGATGTCTGAGCCAAAAAAGACAGAAAGAAGAGAAATGCCACTGGCAGGAACTACATTTTAATTTACCTGATACCATGAGTGAAATCTCTGCTCTAAAAAAAGAAAATAATTTTTCACATGAGCTATTTAAATTAAATCATGGCTTAGTCAAGTATCAGCAACTAAATGAAAAATTGTGTGGGAGATCTGAGGACAAGGCATTTTCAAGTGATGAGATCTAGCTACCTTATCACTTTTCTGGAGTGATAAAGCCACTCAGCACCTGAAGCTCTCTCAGGCATTACAGAACTTTTCCTTTTGGTGAAGATTTTGGGCACAGCTGTTGTCACGTGCTATCTTCCTTACCCTCCAAACCTAAAATACAAAATAATTAAGTAAGGATCCAAATGAATTCCTGTCTTAAGTGCAAGTTTCTGTAGAATACTAAGCTCAGTTAGATCCTTATTGACTACGTACACAAACCACAAGAACACAAGTAGTACAGCGACTGATAACTATAAACAATATAGTGCGTGGTGGGATAGCTGTGGTTTGGATTTTTACTTTCCTAAACCCACCACTCATGCACGCAAGTACCGACTTTTGTCATGAAGCAGCATTTGAATGTCTGAAAAGTCTAAATACAGATATATACAATTCATAATGTATTTACATTTTAAAAATTGCTCTCAAATTAACACTATTTGTATTTAACTTCCACATATACACCTACTCATTTTGTAACTTGGCTGTTTTTCTGACAGTTGTGTATTTACTCACATTAACACTTCACAGTTTTGGTTTGGTTTTTTTTCTGTCTGAACATGTTGTAAATTGAATACAAATGTTACCTTCTCTTAAAGAAAGCAAGGGTATTGTTCTGAAACTTTGATCACAGTATTTCTCAGATTGAAGACACATAGCTTTCCATATGTTTAAAGATACATGGACAAGATTTATTTAAATGTTATAACTCATTAGGTTAGCATCAGGATAATAGTTAAATCTGATTTCAATGAGTTAATATAAAGATATGGGTACATGACATAAAACCTTTTTCAGGAAGAGTTTTTCTCAGCAATACTATCTAATACACCATTTTAATGTGTACAGTTCAGTGTATATACCTATCCAGTAAGTACTTGATACTGCAGGTAGCTTATGACAATTAAATCTATTTGTTGTTGGAATGATCGTTAATTAATTTGTAATTATCAGCTACTCAAATCTATTTTTATGTAACTCTGGTTACAGTGAATAACAAATTAAGCTGAATAAATGTGAAAATTTACATAGAAAAGAGGAGCAAAATTAGTCTCTATTTAAGGTGGACTTCTGAAGGAAGGAATGTAAAAATTTATATTTTAATTTACTCTGAAGTCTTAGTCTGTGCTCTGAAGCTGCATTTGAGGTCAGTAAATATACTCCACTATGTGTCCTGCTACCTGAATCCCCAATTGTTCAGATTGGTGATACATGATGAGCTGTGGTTGTTTCCTTTTCAAAAAAAATGGGGTGCTCCTGCATCAGCTAGGTTGGACATGGTCTAAACAGTGTCAGAGACCAGGCTGGCACTGCTCAATCAGAAGAAAGAAATGTTTTATCCCTGTAGAAAATAAATAAATAAGTATTCCCCCCCCCCCCCCCCCCCCCCCCCCCCTCCCCCGCTTTCCC
>NW_010972664.1:4622458-4633774 GCF_000737465.1 Haliaeetus leucocephalus
GGAAAAAAAAAAAAAAAAAATTTCCCCCCCCCCCCCCCGCCCCACTCCTTTGGCTGCTTTTCCTATTTTTATAGTTGCTTTACCTAGCTATTCAAGTGATAGTATTTGCAATCTGTATTTGTACAGTGCCTGCTTACACAATGAAATATTGCCCTTGGTTCTTCTGTCAGCAAAACCACCCATGTTAATGATTAACAGTAATAAGATAATTAATGGGTCTCTTGAATTGCAGCTTAAAATACATATGGGCCTGACTTATTTGGTAGGGACAAAGTTCAGGAAGGACTTTTGGGAAAAGTTCAGAATGAAGTTTGAAGTAAAAAGGATCCAAGTTCTTCATTGTGTCTGCCTGGATATTGAGGCAGCAACGTGAGAAGCTTCTCCAGGGATCCTTCACTGAGGAAGAGCCTGCCCTTTCCCCTTCTCCTCCACTCCCCATCTTCTCTCTAGGTACGAGCTGGATAAAAATTATATTAACACAGAAATTTAGAAGTCCACTTTCACTTCAATACAGGTGACTGGAAAGAGTTATCCTAACCAGCAGAGCTGTGACAAAGTGCTGTGCACAGAGCATCTTCACAGAAGTGAAAAATTGTGCATTTACTGTTGAGATAACTTAACGCATATATGAAAACATACATACGTGACTGAACCTTGCTTTTAAGTCCATGGTTGTTCCAAAAAGTGATAATGCATGAAAATAATTTGATGAAAATGAAGAATGTGAAGGAATGGGAAAAATGGCAAAAGTGTATTTGCCTACCCTCCCTCCACCATAAAAAAATGATTTTAAGTAAATGGTATGGTGCCACTTGCAGAAATGTGATTTAAGCACAACCCATACTCTGTCATGAACTAGAAACTCTAGCTATCACCCCTGACTCATGCGGAGAAGGGGTTATGATGACTGGCTTTATGTTTTGTTTTCAGATTGGTCATTTCAGGTCCGTCTGCCTTTTCCCTCTATCTATGCAAAGCAGAGAAGATTTTGCTATAGTTCGCAATTTATTTAGTATACAACATTTATAATGGTAGTGAGGGACATCTCTATGGCCTGCCACTAGATACCACTAACTTGTATTAGTCCTACTTCTATATAGCCTTCCTGAAACCATAAGCTCATTATCAGCTTTGACATTTTATTTTTTTCATAAAATTGAAACTTCTCTGCAGCACAGTTCAAAGCTAATCTGCAGTTGTTTCTCATTTACTCCAAAATTTCCAGATTTTCTTTCTAGGGCAGCATCAAGCTATCCAAGTACTACTGCATCTCACTTTTGCTCCTCAGACCAGCTGGGCTTCTAATTAGAGGTCAATAATTACATTTTACCTATTTGTCCTATTCAAGTACCCCAGAAAAAACAGACCAAGATCAGGCCTGAATATCATCCTTTTCAGTATCCTGGCTTTGTCAGTGACTTTTACCAAACTGTACCAGAAGAAATAGATGTTGAATACATAAAATACTTAGACCTTCTCCCACTTTCCAGCCACCACATCATCATGATTAACTAGTAGTTAGACTGTCTTCAAACTTCAAATTGCATGCCTAAACTTGCATTATAAGCCCTTTAAAGACTATTTGAAAAGGTTTAAGCAGATAAGGAGGAATTTGCAAAAAACAACCTGTAGTGAGTGAAATCAGCCTCCTGAATTCCAACAGAAAGTTTAAAATGGGGAAGTTCACTTCATTTTTCCCCACTCTGTGTTCGTCTAATTTAATTGTAGCAAGGCATTTCCCTCTATTCCCACCCCCCCCAACCTTGTTGTAGTATTATGTTCCCAACCAGTCCTTCACTTCAAATGACAAATAGCTTATTTACTCACATCAGGAGGTAAGGTATCTCAGTCATCATTTCTCCTTGCTTGAGGATAATCTTTGTATCCAGGAAAGTACCCTTGACATTTATTATGGATGTTCCAGTTTGAGGAGACTGTCTATGTCCTGCTGAAGCTGTCACACACTGAATGATGAATTTAACAGCTACAGAAAAAGACAGAAAAATGACTATTACTCTAAAGTCTAGCAGTTACCTTCTCTTTCTTGGATAGGATAATCTTTTTCAATGAACATTTTGCTCTTTCATAGCAAATAGTCAGGATTTTTTAATGGAAGTAATGCTGTCTTTATACAGACAAGGAAACTGAAAGGCAGAGAGATTAGAAGCATGCTGTAGATCCAAAGCTTAGACGCAGATGGTTGAACTACCTTTGTCCACTCTCTGAACTGGCTGAAGTTGAGCCAGCTTTGATCCAAACGTAATTTACACGCATTAGTGTGTGGTGCTGCCCCAGCAGTAAGTTGCCTATCAGCTTTTCAGAAGGTGGGGTGCATATCTCATGTTCTTAATCTCTGTGTCTCTCTCAAACCTTAACAGCTTTTTGTTCTTAGTATTTAAAACCTTAATGTCCAGTGCTCTATTTACAATATGTATGGAGCAGAGACAGACACCTAAGGGTTGCATGTGCCTGCTCTGACAGATGAAGATTATCAGTTAATCTGAAAGTTTGCTCCATGTTTAAGTATCATAGAGAAAGTTGCACAGTGAGTATAATAGAGAAAGGAAATGAAAAACCATCAGCACGTGGAGAAAGATTGCGTTTAGCTGAAGTGTTCCGTTTCCTGAAATGTCTTATTATGTTTCATATATAGTCTCTGTGAGAAGACAAGCCAAAAGACAATTGAAAATGTTGCACAATGGACTCAATTTCTGACCTGTGATTTGTTACAGGTTGCAAAGCCAAAAGATTTTGATAGTGTAGCTTTTGACATCTACGAAGGTAGTTATAGTTGAAATCCAGCTGTAGTGAAAAAGAAAATAGAGAAGTAACATCCCAAAGAAACTTCACTATCAAAGCAGAGAGATCTGACAGGTTTGGGGAGGTCCTACTAACATTCTCACAGTATTTCAAAACCAGATAGAAATGTAAGTGCAGGGACTTGTGAGTTAAAAGTGAAGCGTTGAGACCTTCCCACATATTTTGTTGCTTTATTTGCATTCAAAAAAACCCATATACCTTCTGGGTAAAATGTAAAAGACGGGTTCCTAAAGGATACATCCTAGTCTCATCAGTAACTTCCTGTGTCCAAGGTACTGCCAGCTGAGTCATTTCTTCTGCATATTCAACCAAAGCTGCACCGAGATTACTGCTTAGAAGTACATGAGGAAATCAGAGCCTCTCAGAGATTGCATCTTGTCAATTCTTCAACATTTTTCCAACTTTGTAACCACTTCATCTTCTCCTTTGTTCAAATCATATTTATATATTCTCTTTTAAGACTGGAGTAATGCTGACAAGTACACAGTACATTATTCCTCTAGGAATAATAGATATATTTAAAGCACAATATCAAACTGGTCCTCCTCCCTATTCTCCTCTTCCAGAGAGGCTTGCAGCCTTGACCCAGACACCTCAGAACTCCAAAGCTCAAGGTTCACAAGTCTGCAGTTAACAGGCAAGACAAGCCTAGTTTCAGTCTAACAAGAGGACACTGACTACACTGGCCATAATTTCAGACACCTCTCAAATCATCACAGTGTGTCTGTATAGTCTTTGCAGGCAGTTCCTTCAGTGGCCTCCCTCTGCCTGTACTCTGAAGAAATGCAGGTGTTTGTTTCTATTTTCTGGGTCAGCCAGAAGCTCCACTCACATAAAAATGAGTCTGAGATAATATCCTATGCATGCTAGTATGTCTTGTAATTTTGGATTAATAAAGCTGTTCTGTCTTCTAGAGAAGAAAAGGCTCAAGTCTGATCAGCTTCAAGTCTGAACAGGGTGAGACTGTGTCCACCATACAAATGAAGATCTTTCAGTGTCATGATATGCCCTTGACAGGGTCAAAGGAGATGTAGTTCTGGGTAGCCTGTGCAAAAAGCAAGCAGAATGGGCTGCAGAATTGCGTGGCAGTCAGCAAAGAAACATGTCACAGCCCTGCTTTGCCAGCATGACATGTTACATGGCCGAAGTCAAGCTACTCCTCACCTATACAATGCACAGCTCAAAGTCTGTAATAACTGTAATGATTACTGGATGTTAAGAGTGAAAAGCACCATTACAAACTCACAATCTGACATCCAATAACAGCACCGACTGTCAAACACTCTACAGTGACTCCTGCACTATGCTTCCACTAGAAAATCTTTCAGGAAAAAACAGTTTTTATGTGAAAATTGAGGGAGATGTTCTTTCCCTGTTGAAGCCCTTAAAAATTAACCATTAGCTTTAATGAAGCCAGAAATTCTCCTTTTTTTCCCCATTTTACTTTTGCCCCTCACAAAATTACATTGCCTCACATTGTAGAATTTTTCTATAGAATATTCTAATATGTTCACTATTAAGAATGTGTTTGCATCAGAGCAAGAAAAGCAACTGCCCTATTTTGGCATTCCAGGATGCCACAATTTCAAGAGCAGATTTAAAATGAATGACTATGAGGTGCTGACCAAAACTGAGAGGAGCCAAGAAATAGACATTGAACAGGAAAACACCTTTGCTTACAGTGATATTGTTGGCACATTTGCATTAACTTCCAGGAAGAAAAAGTTGGTGTTTTACACAATCTCATTCATTATGCTTATAAACCTGTAATTTTACTTGAAAAGTCAAAAATGATGTCTCTGCTTTTTGTTTTCTTTTTCTTACGTTTACTTGGCAATGTATGAACTACTCTGGGGTCCAGTTAAAAAGCAAACAATGCCCACCCCAAACAACACGTCTCTAAATCTCCAAATTCATTTGGTCTAGTATTTCACACTGAGAGATGGATGACTTAATAGACTACCTGTATACTGATATTATGCAATACCAGAATTACAGATTTCTATCCCGATTGTTCCCTGATTTCACACCAATCTAACTGACAAAAGAATCTCTTTCACAAACACAGCAGCTGATCTACGGCAACTGTCCACTGTGAATTCTTTTAGCCCATGGCAAATGCAAAATAAATTGAGTTTGCTTAGCCTTCTTTCATGCTAACTTAAATTAAGTTGCGTTTGCCACAGGCTAAGAGAACTCAAATAGATTTTTATTGTGGATCTGCCAGCACATGGTAACTTCTCACCCCACAGTAATGTGTTTGTTTGGGGTGTTGGGCAGAGAAGTTTTAATGTTGCAAGTTCTCACATTAAGCAGTAAAATTAATGAACACTTTACAACTTAGTGCCAGATCCCATGAAGCAAGGTGGAGAAGGGGAGGCTGGGTAGATCTGAATGTGAAATTCCAACATCCTTCTGTGGAAAGGGGATACAGAAGCTAAGGTGGCAACCTGCGGTTAAATACAAGTCTATTCAATTCACAAATAAAGGGAAAGCAGAGAAAAAGTAGGTCTTGATTTAGAAATCTTTTCAAAGATGGAGTTTTCTCATTTGGATGCCGTCGTGGTTTAAACCCAGCCAGTAACAAAGCACCATGCAGCTGCTCACTCCTCCCCCAGGGCCATGGTGGGATGAGAAGAAAATATAAAGGCAGGCTTGTGGGTCAAGACAAGGACAGGGAGGGATCACTCACAGTTATGGTCATGGGCAAAAGACAGGATCAACTTGGGGAAGAAACAAAATCAATTTAATTTACTACAAATCAAATCAAAACAAGGATACTGAGAAGTAAACCCAAACCTTAGAACACCTTTCCCCCAGCCCTCCCTCCTTCCCACCTCAACTCCACTCCCAGTTCTCTACCTCCTCCCCACCAGCAGCGCAGGCAGACAGGGAATGGGGGTTGGGGTCAGTTCATCACACCTTGTCTCTGCTGCTCCTTCCTCCTCAGGGGGAGGACTCCTCCCTCTTCCCCTGCCCCACCGTGGGGTCTCTCCCATAGGAGACAGTCCTTCACAAACTTCTCCAGAGTGAGTCCTTCCCATGGGCTGCAGTTCTTCACAAACTGCTCTAATGTGGGTCGTTTCCATGGGCTGATCTTCAGGTGCAGACTGCTCCAGTGTGGCCTTTCCCATGGGGTGATGGCCATCTTCGGGGGCATCCCCCTGCTCCGGCATGGGGTCCTCCCTGGGCTGCAGGTGGGCATCTGCTTCCCCGCTCCCGTCAATGGGCTGGGGGGGGGCAGCCTGACATCCCACCATGGACTGCAGGGGCATCCCCTCCTCCGGCGCACCTCCTCCCCTCCTTCCTCACTGACTTCGGTATCTGCAGAGGGGTTCCTCTCACATTCCAATCCCACCACTCACTACAGGTTCCCCTTCTTAAATCTGTTCTCCCAGAGGCGCTCCCACCATTGCTGATGGGCTTAGCCTGGGCCAGAGGTGGGTCCAACTTGGAGCCAGGGAAGCTTCTAGCAGCTTCTCACAGGAGCCACCCCTGCAGCCCCTCCCCCACTACCAAAAAAACCCATGACAGATGCTCCAAGTAAGTTTTAGATGATTATTCAAAACTCTTAAAGACATGCTTTCTGAAAGTTTGGTTGTATTGTCCTTACAGAGAGTACAAACAAATGCAGTGACTTTTTTCTGACCACAGAAGTAGTCTGACAACTTACAGCATATCTTCATATATTACCCTCCTAGAGTTCTCTAAAGCCATTAGATAATGACTGACCTCCACACATCTGAGAACACGATAGACTTCATTTTACAATTTAAAATCCAGTAGTATAATTGCAAGCTGTAACAGCAATTTACTAATATTGCAAATCTCTCCTAAAAAGTATTTTTAATCAGGAGATTTTATGTAGACTTGACAAAATCTACCATACTTTTTATATGGGATAGGATAGCACAGGATAGGATAGTACAGTTGGAAGGGACCTACAATAATCATCTAGTCCAACTGCCTGAACAATTCAAGGCTGACCAAAAGCTAAAGCATGTTATTAAGGGCATTGTCCAAATGCCTCTTAAACACTGACAGGCTTCGGGCATCGGCCACCTCTCTAGGAAGCCTCTTCCAGTGTTTGACCACCCTCTCAGTAAAGAAATGTTTCCTAATGTCCAGTCTGAACCTCCCCTGTTGCAGCTTTGAACCATTCCTACATGTCCTATCACTGGATCCCAGGGAGAAGAGATCAGCACCTCCCTCTCCACTTCCCCTCTTCAGGAAACTGCAGAGAGTAATGAGGTCACCTCTCAGCCTCCTTTTCTCCAAACTAGACAAGCCCAAAGTCCTCAGCCTCTCTTCACTGGACATTCTTTCCAGCCCTTTCACCAGCTTTGTTGCCCTCCTCTGGACGCATTCGAGGACCTTAACATCCTTCTTAAATTGTGGGGCCTGGAACTGCACACAGTACTCAACGTGAGGCTGGCTATACTGTGTTTAATGCACCCCCAAATTATTATTGCTTCCTGAGCAACTTTGAGCTCTGTTCCCTGCCAGTAATTTAGGACATGGGCATGCATACTCAATACATAGAAGAACCAGGAGAACGGTGAATGATCTTAGGTCCCTCCACTCTTATGAAAAGAGCTCAAAGAACAATAGACTTTTTTGTTTGTTTCTTATTACCAGGCAACCTTTGTATGCCACTGGAGTCCCCAAATCTGTGGGGTTTTAATAGCAGTTGCCTACATGCTGTGAATTCATGAATTTTCATTCACAGTTCTAAAGCCAAAAGCCCAAGAGAATAACCGAGTTATTCACCAAGGTAAACCAGCAGGAAAAGAATGCACAATGAAAACTACTCCTGCTTTAATAGCATTGCAGCTTTTGTGCAGCAACATTTCCCAAAGCAAAATTTTACATTCTAAGGGGTCCAGTCTAAGAATAGATAAGTACTAGAACTGATCACAAAAAGAAACAAAAATATTTCAAAAGAAATCTTTTTATTTGAAATTGTACACTTGCATTTTGCTGGTTTTCCTGTGTATGTGTAGCATGAATACATTTTTCCTCTTTTTTTTGAGGAAAATCTGCATTTTGGAGAGTGAAAAAAGTATTTACTATTTCTTATAATTTTCAATAAATATTGGGAGAACAACTGTGAAGAAAGCAGCTTTTCCCCCCTCCCTTTGCACTTTAATATCATTACTTTCTTTTTAATTTTGAGCATGCAGTTTTATTAACTTTAAACATGATCCAATATCTAGAGATCTATACTGAAATTCTTGCTTAGTTAACCAGTGTTTAAAAAATAGTTTACAGAAATTTGAAGAGTTCTAAAGTAGGACGGTTAACCTTTCTCAATATTGCTATTCTAAAATGTTACCCCCTTTGGCTAATTTCTTTTAAAGTAGGTAAGTGAGAGTAGCTAAGGAGAAAGAAAACAAATCTCACAGTCTCCCCTGTATGCCTAGTAAAATTGTGTGGTGAAATTCAAGCCCATTAACAGGTTCTTTGCTGTGAGTGCTCACATTTGTATATTCTGAGTTATAGCAGACCAAAGACTTATGTTCACTTACAGAGAAATGGAAGCTTTTACATGGTGCTTCCTGGGCTGTTCCTGGATTTAACCAGTAGCATGTCTGTTGGTGAAACAAGCAGTGTATCTGCTTATGTTTTTTGAAGAGTAAAATGATGAGACTTAAAGCCTAATAGATGTGCCTCCAAGATTTCTCTTTTTACTACTGAAAATTTGGTGTTGCCTTAGCAATATTTAATTTCGGGTTCCTGTTTTGATAAATCCTAAAGCAGGATAATAGAGGTAAGATCTTTTCAGTGTTGTTTCATCATACTAAATAGCACAGCTTATCTGCAATACACAAGACTCATTTTGCAGCTATTTTTACTGTCTTAATGTTTTTTTTGCCAGTAAAGTTTTGAATGTTGGGTTCAGGAGAAGGACCACCGCCTTTAACTCTCACAGAAGTCAGTGGGGACTCAGGTCAATCAGCTCATTTCCCCATCAGGCCTGTTATAATACAGATTTGTTTTCTCATAAAATACAAAATTGAAGCTATCCTTTTCCATCCATGCAAAGTGACCTTATTAGGCTTGAAGTTATAGTTCCCTATATTTTCAATTAAGCTGTATAAAATGGTTCAAGAACCATCAAAACCAATATCATTCTTAATCTGTTTGTCCTTGGTCCGGTTTCTAAAAAATTTTGTGATGTTCTATACAAGTAAAGCCCTGTTCACTTTTAAGGGACACTGTCAAGTTGCAAATTTAGTGTCTTCACAATTTGAAACTTGTATGCGAGACGGTCATGGCCATCCATGGGACGTTCACAAGTGTCATGTTTATTTCTTTTAGGCTTTAAAATCTTGTGATATTCAGAATTCATCTAGGATTTTGCTTAAAAAACAACAAAAAAATCATCATTTATATGTCGCATAGATCAGCACATATCAAGTAACATGATCTGACCCTGCATCTATGCCAAAGAAACATGTGTTTCCTTTCCTGAAAATATTCTAGTGCACTGGTTACAACCGCCTCTGCCACCAGCCAGGGACTCTCCCCACAACTGGTCAGTCAGAGCCTTATTTCACCAGCCAGCCAGCAACAACTTTTTTACTCCAGCCAACTAGCCAGGGCCTTAATTCCCCACATTCTTAATTCAAGTAAGAATTCTTAATTCTCCAGAGTCTTATTTCCACTGGCCAGACAACCACAGCCTTACTGAACCCAGCTAGACAACCAGAGCCTACTTTGACCCCTCTTTGAACCAAGCTGGCCACCCAGAGCCCTACTTCCCTAGCCAGCCAACCAGGGCCTACTCAGAGCCCTCTTGGACCCTGGCCAGTGAGCCAGAGCCTACTTAAAGCTCTGTTTGACACCAGCTGGCCAGCCACAGATCTACTTCCCTAGCTGGCCAGCCAGAGCCTACATAGACCCCCCTTTGACCCCAGCCTGCCAGCCAAAGCCCTACTTCCCCATCAGGACAGCCAGAGCCTACTTATAGCCCTGTTGGACCTCAGCTGGCCAGCCAGTACCTACTCAGAGGCCTCTTAGACCCCAACTGGCCAGCCAGAGCCTACTTAGAGCCCACCTAGACCCCAGCTGGCCAGCTAGACCCCTCCTTCCTCAACCAGCCAGCCAGACGCTACTCAGAGCCCTCTTAGACCCTAGCCGGCCAGCCCAAGCCTACTTAAAGCCCTCTTGGACCCCTGTTGGCCAGCCAGAGCCCCGTCTAAGAAGCCCCTTTCACCCTGACTGGCCAGCCAGGGCCTGCTTAGAGACCTCTTTTACTCCAGCTCACCAGCCTGAGCCCTCTTGGACCCCAGCTAGCCAGAGCCTTGCTTTGTTTTAGCACAAGAATTGTCTTGAACAATTAACTTATTTACCCCTACTCTTACCTTCTTGAAGAATTAACTTATTTATCAGCAAAGCCAATCAGATTGGTTAGCATCATTTAACCTTAATGAATTCATACTGAGTATTGTTGCTCACCTTGTTCTCACTCATGTTTCCGGAAATGGCTTCCAAGAAGATTTGTTTCCTCATTTTTCCAGCAACTGAAGTGGAGCTGACAGGTCAATAGGTCCTCGAATTGTTCTTCCATTTTTATCTGCAGGTGTAACACGTATCATTCTCCTGGAATGCAGACTTCCCCCACCTCTGGTATGAGGAGGAAGCCTGCACGCCTGAACCCCAGGGTCTGTACTCTGCTTTTGCCTTCCCCATGCCCCTCAGGAGCTTGAGCCCCTACTACAGCATGGTCTATACAGCCATCGTTTCCATTAATATCCCTGACCTGTTCTTCCAGAAATTTTCTCTCCCCATTTGCTGCCTCTAGTACTTGTTCTGCACTGTTATTTGGGTACCTTAGAGATGCAAATAGCAAACACTTAGCATTGCTATAACCTTTCTCTGAAGCTGCTGAGGCAGTATTTCCCAAAGCCTCTACAATATTTCTTTAGTTTTCTAATGACATTATTTTTATACTGTTCTTCTCATGGCCTTGCACCTGTAAACCCCAACAGTGCTGTTATGGGACATTTTCGTGGGAAGCAACAACTGTTGCAGTAAGGGGGTGGACAACAGGGACAAACCCTCCCCTTCGGTACCCTGGTTTGTACATCTGAGTTTATGTTGGCAAAACTCAACCATATTGTTGTAGTTATGAGTAGTTATTTAATCACAATGTATTTTATCATTATTTTATTATCACTTATGTTTATTTAATTCATTGTTTTACCAGTATTTAATTCATTAAGCAAATTGTAATTTAATGAATTATAATTTAATTCATAATAAATTTTGTTCTTTATTATAATCATTATTTAATCATTTTTCATTAGTGTATGTTATTGGAGCTTAACAACCAGCATACAGCATTTGCACCTGATCACCAGTCAGCACTAATAGCCTCGTGAACAGCCAAAAGGGACATTAAGTGAGTACTTATAAAAAGGATACAGTACAGCCACATCGTCCCACCAGACCCCCTTGGGGGGGGGGGGGGGGGGGGGGGGGGCGTCTTGC
>NW_010972664.1:4633784-4645179 GCF_000737465.1 Haliaeetus leucocephalus
CCCAGTCAAAAGGCAGCTAACAGTCCCCAGCCAGCCAATCGGGAGGCAGCTGACAGAGGCCCCAGAAGCTTCTGGAACCAGCTGCGCAGAGAAGCCATTCCATGGGGGTTAACGGGTAAATAAATGCCAGAACTGCCAGAGAGCATGATGGGGTGGAAGAAACAGAAGAGAAAGCCTGTGTGGGGAAACAAAACAGCCCCAGCAGCCAGCCACTGACACGCGCCAGGCCTGTGGCGGCTCCTCGCGGCCAGCGCTGGGCTGGAGAGCCTGGGTGGTGCTTTGCCCCCGCCAGCAGCACAGCGCGGGGTGTCAGCAGGCAGCTCTGGCAATGTTCGAGGGTAACCTCCTGCCAAACCAGACGTGGCTCTGCTGCCCCTCGCTGTGCGGGTCTTTGGGACAGGCTCCTCCTCCACACTGGGGAGAAGCAACATGAAACCCTGAGGATGCCTGCACATTTCCTGCTGAATTAACTGCAAATTACTCTTTTGACTTGTAGTGTAAAAAGAAATCCTTTGCAAACCCAAAATACAGACGATCATACTGTTAAACATGTAAAGCTTGTATTTTAAAAATGGTAATGACACACGTGGGAAGTTGAGGAATTTCAGCCATTAAAATGTACAATCGCTCCTTCATTCAGTGATGTGGTATGCTTACACCTGCTGCACTTATACCCCCTTAACTGAATGACAGATGCCTGTAAGCTTTCCTTTTCAATTAAAAGTCACCTAGCTAGTGCAGGAGACATGCAAAGCTTGCACAGTTAAAACACTCTGCAAGTTGAAGTAGTCAGGGAATTTGCAATATTTACTTAGTTTTCTGCTTGCAAGCTGGAAGAATATTTGTGAAATAGGTTTGGGTCTACATTTGCAAATATATTTATACTGGAGATAATATAAAGATGGATTCCTCCCTTTGTAGTAACAGGGAATAGCACTTTGCTGCAAGAGAAATACCACTTAAACCAATGTGACTTTGTTTTAAGATGAATAAAAGCAATGAAATGTGGTCCTGTATAAATTGAACAATTCTCTTGGATAGATGTGTAAAAATATTCTAGGGACAAATCAGAAAATTTGTCACTTCTTTCATCTTCCCTCACTTCAATGCAGAAACCTGCTGTCTACATTTGGTGACGCTCAAGTATTTATTGCAGCTGATAGTAGTTCTCTAAAATGCATATGATCATCTCTTTGGGACACAGGCCAGATTAGCAATATCACAAAACTTTAGTACATAAGCCTTATGAAGTGTTGTTGGCACTGGTGGCTAAGGCACTTAATTTAATGAGATGGGCCTGCCATTGCTGAAACTGCTGAATATAGTATTTTCAACAGAGCCAAGGAAAAATCTAATTCATTAGACCACTGAAACTGTGTTCAACTATTGTTATTGTGCTGCAACATTTTGAATATAAATAGAAAAGGCCCACAGAAAGTAGTATTTCACTCTTTGAATTTGTACCTATTGCTGAAGACCATTTTCATTCTCTTGCTGATGTGTTGTATTGTCTTCCTGGCTGCCACCACATAGCGTATGATTACATACCTGATGCCAATAAACCAACAGCAAAACACACAGTTGTTATGGTATGTAACTATTGTTCTCTGTAATGATAAATGACAGCATGCTTTCGCAGTATGATGACTTGTCTCTGCTAATACGGAGACTAACACATTTCTAAGGAAAAGAAAAACAAAAATATAGTGCCATCATTAATAATTGAGTCTGAAATGGGAAGAAAATTAGATTAGAGCCTTTACAAAAAATTATCAATTCCCTGGCACATGCTTTGACTTCATTTATTTCGTATGAGGAAACAGATGTAAAAGAAAATTATGACTAACACAACAAGGAATTAAAATCTGAAAAATTCTTCTGGTTTAAGATACAGCATTTCTTCACAAAGCTGTATAGTATTTCTCAGATAATGTGAAATAACAATATGTAGTTAGACTGAATTTCAGTAAAACCTGAAATTTCTTGTACAGAATCCTGAACCCCATCCAGTCTTAGCTGCCTCGGTTATGACCATACCAGGAGCAGCTTTATAGTAGTGTAACTCTACCAGAATAGAGGATAAATGATGTGACCTGTACCTGCAGCTTTTTCAGTTCATCTCACGTTCCAGTTGGTTATTACTGCATCTGCATTTTATCTTTAGAAAACCGAAGGCCAGAAGTTCAACATCTTGTGTAAGGGGATGAAAGAAGTGTGTACCTAGACTGCAGTCAAGTCCATTCTGGAGGGCAGCCTCCTCTCTGTTTAACATTGGCAAACCTCCCATTCCTGCCCCTCCAATCTCTCTGATGTTGGTTCTTTGCCTCCCTTGCACAAATGTTCCTTATCCTGCCAGACACTGACAGGTCTCTGGAAAGCAGTATCTCAGGAGTGAGGTGCCTTCCAGAAGGTGCCACAATACTTCAGTTTACTGTACAGCACCAAAATGTTTTCATTATTAAAGGTGATTTCATTATTAACTGTGGAATTTGTTGTTTTTTTTTTTAAAGTCTTCATAAATGACTCTTGTTTTCAAAATTGCATCTGTGCAAGTATTACAAGGTTTTATCTATAAGCTAGATTCTCACTTCTGGCTCAGACTATATGCAGGCTATGGTATATGTATATTGTAGAAAGTATACTGTATTCTCTTTATTTCCTGTCCAGCTAAAATTTTTGGAACAAGAATACAGAAAAAATCAAATAAATAATTCATTTCCATGTTTCTGAGATCTTGTTAATGTCACACAACTTCATTACTCTAGGCTTGGAGATCTTTTTCAGACCAGGAAGTTTAACTTAACAAAGGGTAATGGGATTGACTACGGCTGCTAGAAGTGGGACCCTGTCATGTCTTTACGTGCTAGAGTGAATGGCCTTTTTAAAGAGTCCTATCAGTAACAGCCTTATGAATTTACCAGTGCATTATTTGCAAAAGGGCCTAAAGCTGATCCCCCAAATGAGGTGCAGCAATCTCTAAGAGTTCCTGCCATGTAAGTGGCTTCAGTTACTGCTTAGCTGCTTAGAAGCAGGGTCATACCTGGAAAGACCATTCTTTTCCCATTGTCACTGAAATCAGAGGCCTCCGACAGATGCCACAGAGCGCTGTGAATTCTCTTATGACACCACTGGTGAATAACTCTATGGAAACCATTGCATGGCAAGTTATATGCTTTTTCTCCCCTTTTTAACATTTCCATTATATTGTCTGTTATATTGCCTTGAAAACTTATAATCGTCCTGATAGTTTTACTTTTCAAAGCACTCAAGCAAAAAATGTGTGTGTGTATGTACATGCATGTCTAAAAATACACAGAAAGACTTTCAAATTTGGTTAGATGACGAAACCCGACACTCCAATAATATCAAAATGCTAACATTCTCAATACCATACCATAATGTTTTGTAGCTATTCAGTATCATCCTTGAAATGAACCTTTGCGGTTCATACTCTGTCTCAATTCCTGATTTAAAATATTACTGAGTTTCACTGTAATTTTTGAGATACACTAAAATGTTCTGCAGCAATTATGAGGGGTCAGAGTTGAACAAACCTACAGAATTTTAATGAGTTTGCAGTGGTAATTATTTTTAATTGCTTTCCATCTCATTAGAGTACCAGGTGGCAGCTATGTAACCTCACCATGGATGCCGATTGTCTATATGGCCACATATTTCTCTGCAGGCACTAATGAACAGGCATTCAATGTCCAAAGGCTCTGTAGTGGTCTACTAACAGCAACTTGTTAGTTCCTTTGAACAAGGAGTCTGACTCTGACCTCACTCACCTAAAATTAACTGCAAAGATATCACTGTGTCATACTGCTTCCAGTGTACCTTTTTAAACAACTAAAAAAACCCCACATATACATGTGTGAATATATTTTCTACTATAAACTGTTTAAAGACTTTTACTTACCACTTTAGAAACAAAAAGAATTGTGTCAATTCCTGGTTCACCCAGCAATATAGCAAAAAAAGGAATGCTCATCTATATTTCCTTCCCTTCTGCAATAATTTTGTCTTAAAATAATATTATTAATAAAAAGAGTTAATTTCTCATGTGATTGGAAGAGAGAAATTCAAATGGACAGAAAAAAGCAATAACAACAGAGGTTTGCCCTATGTTGCTGCTGGAGGAATTCATATGCCGTTCTTTACTGAGAAAAAGAAAAACAAAAGAAAACGAAACAAACAACCTAGCTTTGGTTTAAGAAAGAAGCACAACATTGTGAATTTAATTTCATAGTTATGCAAAACTCCGTAGGATCAGTACTTTTTAATATATGCAGATTAGAGACTTGCTAATAAAAACAAACACTACAGAAAATTAAAAAAAGTAATCTATAAAACCCCCTTCTTTTTACTACTGGAATAATATGGTTGTTACATCCTATTATTAGGACTGCTTAAGAGTTCTGGCTTCCAGATGCCTGAAATCAAAATGATCCCTATTTAAATTATGCAACATCAATGACAAAATTCTAGCTTTATGCTAAGCACAGCTTTGCAATATATAACAACCTGTGATGAGCTACCTGTAAAGTTTAGACATTTCCTCTGCTATTTTATAATAGGATGAAGCTCTAGGACATAAACCTGTAATGTTGTATCATGAGATTCTCTTCCTACTGTCCAGATAGAAGTTGACTTCTTCATACTTTCTTTTTTTTTTTTTTTTTTAAGAAATAAATGCTACAGAACAATTGATCAATTTATTTCATGTGTCCTTTTTTTCTTACCTGCATGTTGTACTTTCTTCACAGGTATTTATTTCAGACACCTCAACTACAGAGTTAGAAAAGGTATGCATTTTACCTGTTTTATATTAATAATAAACATATATCTGATGTCATTTATCTCCTCACAACTGAGGCTTAAAGCCACTGTTTCTTTTAATTAAAATACTTTCTTCCCTTGGCACAAGGCAGTGGATAGCCCAAGACAACGACGTGTAGCGTTCGCCGCATATCAAGGTGCCACGATTAGATCACTGATCACCCCCAGACCAGGGAAAGAGACAGATAACACACACAGTGTGAGCGCCAACTTCCGCCTTTTATTGCGCAGTCAATTCCTTTTATACTAACAAGGGTAGGTGGGATTACAGACACATCATAAGGCTGCGACTAACCCTCTAACTTTCCGTGACATCGCGAGATCTTCCGAACGCCGAACCCTACAACGACGTCTCAGAAAACATCTCTCACCTTAGATAACATTTAGAAAAAATGTATTTTATCATGACCTGGAGGATTTTCTCAGGCTCTAAACTGATTATCTAAAACTGGATTCTTTAGTAAAAAATGCCTCCTGCCCCTGAGTTTCTACACTACGACATGACAAAATAACCAACAGTCTTAAAAAACCTGTAAACTAAGTTTCTGGAAATCAAGATGTTGCAAGTTGGGCCTGTTATCAGTATTTGAAAACCTTGGCTTAGAATTTTTTTTTTCATATTGAAATTGTACACTTCATTTTGATACTTAAGAAACTTTTCCTTTTCTGTATATGGTGGTTTTTCCACATCAGTACTATTAGAAAACTAATCATAATAAAATTTCTTGTTACTTGACCATGGTATATGGGATAGAACAGTTACATATGTTCCTTTTTATCTAAAAGGCTAAATTAAGTAAATTCTGCAGATTAGATTATCTTTCATAGCAACAATTTTTCCACTAATTTCAGTGGAGTTGGAGTAATTAAGAGAAAAGAAGAGCAATAGGTGTGTGAACTGTTGGAGTCAAAGACAGATTAAAGCAAGAAATAGTCAAAATGGATGTTACGTAAAAAATGCAAACAAATTAAACATACTGTTATCTGTCCCTGACGTAACATGAAAGTGGATGGCATTTAGTAGGTGTCTTCATGGTCTAGGAGGACAGCCTACATACTCTGGTCTATTCTAATGACCTACATGATAATATAAAAATAATTATTAAAATCATAAATTCACAAACACAGATCAGGGCTAAATCCAGACTCAAATAAATGTTGCAACACTCTTAATGTCAATCAAAAAAAGTAAATTTAGCTAAAAATTATCAGACTGTAAATAATATTGATTTTGATATGCATAAGGAGGCTTAAAGCCTGCCCTGGAATAGCCTGTGAAAGAAGTGTGGAAAATGCAGTAAAGCTTGTATGTAAAAGGCTGTAGGTGAGTTTGCATTAATCATGGAAGGTTTCACAGTTCAAGCAGTATTCTCTCCTTTGCATACATGTACTTTTTCTGTTGTTACCTTACAATTGTGTCAGGACTTTCTGTATCAGCACAGCTTGAACTCATCAGTAGCTAAGCTTGTTATGGATAATCTTATTTATTCTACCACCTCTCTGCAAGATAATCACATTATGATTTTCTCAAGGGCTTATCACCTTGAATCCACCCAGGACCTGCAACATGCACAGCGAGGAAGAAGGACATGTACAGATGTATGAAAAACTTTGCTAAAGTTCTTTTTTCTTTATGCTTAGAATGATTGCATCAAGACTCATACTGCTTATGAGTCTTACTCTTACTCTTACTCAACCACATACTCTTACTGCATATATTAAAACTTTCAGAAGAATAGAATTAATTGGCATAAAAATTAAATATAAATGTTATGAATGACACTTTTGATAAGGAATGAGCATTTGAATTTTCTATTAGAAAGTATAAAATAGAGAGTATAGTACATTAAAAAATGCTCTTATCTGTAATGACTTAACAATAATCCCAAAGAGTACAGATACGATTTCTGTAGGAAGAGCAAGATAATATTTGCCTTTCAATAAGGCACAGTATAAAAGGGATACTTTCTTTCAACCTTTTAATAAGCATATGAAAAAATGCAATTCATCTGTTGAATTACTGAAAACTAGACATTGAAAGGAACTTAACAAAGCCCCAGTAGACATTTTGGACAATGCCCAGATATTTGAAGAGGCAGAATTATCTATTATTTCACCACTTGGACTTCTAACCTAGATTGGATTAAATACTATTAAGCACTGCACATAAAACAATCTTCCACTGGCAAAGAAATGTATTAATGTGTTCCTATTTACAGAATCTAATATTATGCACAAAAGTATATGGATAATTGTTATGAATTTATCAGGTTTTTTTCAAATGCATACCTTATAATGGTGTTTGTTAGAACCTGTCCCTTAGTATGTTCAGGCAATATTTACTTCACAAACCTAGTCCAAATTAATTTTCATCAGGGGATCCATAGTATCCATTAGGGCTTCCCTTTGAAGATGGACTTTGACCCTTTCAGTTACTTGATCCAATACGAGGACTACATCAATAAAATTAAGCAACGGCTCCATCTCTTCGTTGTATTTAGTCTAATTTTCCTCTCACTTGTGTCTATTAAGACTATCTTAAATACATCACTCTAGCTGCACATAGTTCAACATGTCCACATTTTTGTACGTTGCAAGTCAGCAGAAGTTCTGTGAAATAGTGGACCAAGTTCTGTCTTCAGCAGCACTCACGCATTAGTAGGAATTTGGTGTCCCTGTAGGCAGAACATGATCCTAAATGCTAGAAGCTTTTTATTTGGCTGTAGTCTTGTGTGACACACATGGGTATTAGTTTGTATTAATAAGCATCAAATAATTCTTCTTTCCCGTGTATATAACAGCTCCTTAGATAAGCACAAATGTTAGCACAGGGTAGCACACCCTGTGCAGTATGGAAGGTGATTAACTATGAAGTGCTATTTTGAATTTCAAGTGGATCCTTCTGCATGAAGTGCAACATGCTGTGCAAACTAAAAAGATTGAGTGTTTGATTTGGTCTTCATTTCTTTTCTCCACAGAGAAGAGTTTTCACTGTTGGGAAAAGAAAGTACTCACATGTCGTAAATCAGAAATAAAATCAAGTTACAGAATTTTTCAAAAGGTATTTTGTGCTTTAGATATAAGCCTTTTAGATGTTTATTTTCAGAGCATTCTCTTGTGACATAACTTTGCTGTGATTTATGGCAGAAAAAATGTATAACAATGAATGAGATTGTTAGGATTTACTTCTTTTTCTAAACATTTGCCAGACATAGAAAAAAGTATCTAAAAATTCACCAAAAAAAAAAAAATTATAAAGGAAGATGTGGAATATTTATTCGATTAAGCTAATATGAATGGGACCAGAAAAACTGTATGCTAAGAGTCAAAGAGTGAAAAGTTATGACATATCAGTATAGCTTTAATTCACCCTCCTCCTGCACATGCATTATTAAGCTTTAATTTCATATTTAAATTTGCATGTTGCATTTTCCACAGAACCCGTCACTCATTTACAATTTGTTGGAAGGATATGTAACCACTGGCTAAAGGGGTGGTCTAGAGACCAGGTCCTCTTCATGATGCAATTTAATACCTCTCCCTGGAAATTCCTAGAACAGAATTAGACATTTAGTTCTCTACATAATTATTCTGGATCAGAAAGCAAGGTAGAACAAATGATGGCTAACTGGACAGCCAAGGACGAAGCAAATTACTTTGTGTGTTAACATTGTGTAACCTCGTTTTAAACACCTGGGGAAGTGGTGGATGATGATAAAGTTGTAGACACTGGGGAGAATACAGAAAGTGGAGGTGAGGGAAGATGAAGTTGCTTGGTAGAGACCAGGACAACATGGAAAGCTAGGATGTCTGAGGGGTTCACAGTACGGGAAACTACCTGGTGTAATGAAATTAGTATTACTGGATTGAGAGCCGGGAGTTATGAGGAAATTGGTAAAGAATATTTTGATTTCTGCTCTGGACCTGAGGTGGCTGGCTCAAGCATGCCATGGAGCAGTATTTCTTAACACTGAAGGTTCCTAATTAATTCTTTATGGTCTCTGTGCATCTTACCTTACTTAAATTATCAAGTTTTTTTCATTTATTTGGGGGACCCTTGCCCCTTATTAGCCCAAGCAGAGAAGAGCTGACTCACCATCAAAATCAAACCTTTACATTTACAATCAGATGCTGAACAGCTTATTGGAGAAAAATGTCACTGAGCCCTTTGTCTGTCCCCTGTGTACAGAAATCTGTGATCCCACATCCAGGTTACTGAGCTTTTAAAATGAGGCTGATTACTTTCATATAGTATGCTTTCTGAGGAGATGAAAAGTTAGCATCTTTGAGAAGACGGATCTTGGCTTTTCATGACAAAAGAGACATTTCCTTTCTAGACTTCACTACTGAGAAATGAAAATGGTGGTAAAAAGAGCTAACCTGCTTCTCCAGATTCTCTTCCTGTCACAGTACCTCACCAATTTTCCTTTATGAACTAGAAAGTCTCAGGTGACTTGGATTTTTAAAGAATCTTCCATATTCTCTGCAGTGTAGTTACCTTCTCCTTTTCTTTGTTGAAAGCTCTTTTTTCCAGGTCTCAACTTCATGCTCAGAAGTAAGAATCCCAGACATAATTCCAGTAAATAAAAGCTATGTTATTATTTTCACTTGGTAACAGTCATAAATCCTGTAGTACTCTCCGTCATGCATCAAACCTTACTGTGACCTCCTGCTGGTCTGTTACCACTTGGTGCTATAAGGGGAAACAACCATTTAGTATGGCTGAGACCTAAATTAACACAATGGTTTCTTTTACTTAGCTCCATGTCTGCTTACTATGATTTAAACAGACCAGTTAAAACCAAGTGGTGGATCAGGCCCTTGGTTCTTCATCAGTCTTTAAGAATGTTGCTTCCTCTAATCAGTGTATCTAGTACTTAAATAGCTTCCTTTAACTACTGATCTGCTGTCTCTGCAGCAAATGTAGAAGTTAGTAATATATTACAGGCAGTTTGGCCATGTACCGAAGTCTGGATTGTTTATTTTGAATCCAACATTCTCTCAGCTCCCTTTTAGTTAGAGGCCATTTGTCATTTTTTCCATACTGTAATCTGAATTAACACAAATCTCAAATACTACCACTCACTGTACTTTGTTTACTTGCTGATACATGACTCTGAAGGTAATACAGAAGGACCAATATAATAAAAAATTAAATGGTCTATTGTCACTTACAATGCTTATGCTAAAAAGAAATTTATAAAATACGAAGGGTAACTTTTACACAGATTTTAATATATGGCATTCTAGCATTTCAGATTTTTTACTTCAATATACACTTTTCTATTACAAAGGCCAGAACTGCCAGTGTGAATAATGTTAATTCCCATACTGTGGGCATATGATTTATTGGAACTAAGAGTCTATGCTTAAGAATTCAGATGATTCTTTAGTGAAATTCAAAAGGCTTCATTTTTCTTGTTTCCAGAAATAGATGTAGATTTTTTTTAATTTGGGTATGCATGTGGCTGAAATGTCTTCTCTGTAAATATACATACACATCGTGTTTACAGGAAATCTTCTCAGGGAAGACCAGTTAGAAAAATATTACTATGTTAAATTCTAATTTCTGGCACCCGCTACTGAAAGTATCCATGGAGTAGCATTCTGGCAATCACAGGAAACAACTGTAGTTGCTGTGCAAGAATACATTGAAGTAAAATCAGTTAGAAGCTTCAAATATTCCTGTCCTGTCCTACAGAAAGGACAGCCTCCTGGCTCCTTTATGTAAATAGTCACATAAAAACAAGCGATATGGGTCATAGTTTAGTCCAGAAACTGTGAATTTCTAATGGATTCTGTCTAATAGAGAGAAAATTCTCCTTTGCTTCTCTCCTCCCTTCAGACACCTTTGCATATCAGCTCTAACGTATGTCTCATCCAACCTTGTAAGGTTACATATCCAGGTTTCAACATGATCAATCATCCCTGGGTATTCTTGCAAATTCTTTGTCACCAGAACACCCACTACATAAATAAAACAAATGAAATTCCCAGACTGCTGTTAAGGTGGACCTTCTTTTGGGACTGCCCACATGTACCGGTGGAGTCTGTGTGACTCAGTTAAGACTGTGTGCTCTTAAGGAGTGAACTGTGTCTTTCCTTTGCATCTTTATACAGTATGTAATACACTATCAAGGCTTCCTACATAAATAATAGCAACATTAACTAATTAAATAGCTTGACTCTTTAATTTTGGTATGCTAAATAGATGGGTAGAATGCTTTAATAGGTCACCTCGCACAGATGATGAGCGAGTGATGTTTCTACTCTGCATGTTTCCACTTTCTGTCAAGACTGCCAACAGTTTTTCTCATCTTCAGAATTGGAAGTGCTTAGAGAAGACATGCATTTAAGGCTGATCTAATCAATTCATTATTAAACAAACAGCAGAAAGTATTCCTGTACTAGCATACAAATGAAAAATATACCTTTTTCAGATTTCTAGTCTTAACTGTGCTACTCTTTTTCTCACTAATGAAAATTTTGCTTGGTAAAAAATCACATTGTTTCTATGTGTCTGTATTGGCTTTGTGTGGCAAGGTTTTGGTAGCGG
>NW_010972664.1:4646126-4775559 GCF_000737465.1 Haliaeetus leucocephalus
GTCCAGCTGAGGAGGGGAGAGTGATAGAACAGCTTTGGTGGGCACCTGGCATCCAGCCAGGGTCAACCCACCACAGTGTCTCTCTGCAAGTTACTCATGACATTATTTACAAATACTGCATGGTTTGAATAAGAAAGGCAAAAATCAAACCCTATGAAAAAAATCCAAGACAAGAGACCAAACTTTAAAATAAGAGATCTCAATAGCTTTCAATATCCCTTAAATTTCCACTCAGTAGAAGGCTGAAATTTTCACCTAGCGCCTAGGTTTTAAGACACCTGACTACATGTGTCAAAGCAAAGGAGTGTGTGAATAGCTAGCCCACTCAGTGGTGTTATTAAAGATATGTTACAAGACAAAGTTTTAAATATTGTCTGTTTTGCAGTTTCTCTCTTAAATATTTTTTAATGCTATAGACAACCATATAAAGGGAGGTGAAAGCGCATTAAAACCAAAATCTATCATTAGCCTTTTCTTTTAATGATAACGTCATGTTTCACTAGAAATGAGGTGCTCAGAGATGTATTTTATTCTGTGAAGTTTTTACCTTTTTGACAACCAAGTGGTCTGAACTACCTGGGGAGTTACAGCAGGTTTTTTTTAGGCTTCATTTCAAAAAAAGACGATACGATATAACTAGGACATAATACATGTTACTTTTAAAGGCTGAGCATTTATTTCACCAGACTACAGTTATTTCTTTATATTATCAGGGAGAGAAAACTTGAACCCTGAAGAGGATCTGCAAACAAACAAATAACAAATTACAACTCAGGCTAAGCCAGAAAGATTTGCAATGTTTCAGTAACCTTTTTTCAAAAAACCCCAGCAAGTCACAACCACCCACTCAAATCATTAAAAATCTGTCACTATAGTATAAGAATATACCAATCAAAATTTTCTTGCTGTCTATTACAGTGGTTCACAGATTGAAGTGCTATCAATGAAAACTAAAACCAAAGTGATCATTTGCACAGCCTGCTAGGATAGATCTTTAACTAGTAGAAGCTTACCAAAATGGGCACAGGCCAGTTTATAGCTGCTAGAGACCAGGCCACTGCTTTTAAAAGATTAAGGATTTTCTTTATATTTCTGTGATTTTTTTGTATTGTTTACAAGCAAGCCTAGCGCTTGTGAAGAAGGTCTTAGTTTGTTCTGTAACTTAGTGTTTATCATTACTTCTGCCAGCATGTAAATTTTATATTAGAATTCTTTTGTACAGAGCCCTAATAGCAAAAATCCATGTATCATTTAACATACCTCATTCATAGAGGTAGTGCATTTACTATATTAAGATAACCTTTTAAGGAATGACCCAATTAAAAAAATTGAATGAAGGAAAAACAAATCTCTAGCACTTTAATCTAATTGTAACAGAAAATGCTATGTTAACTGCTGATCCTCAGAGAAATCCAAAGCCAGCAAGAGGAAAATATTACCACTCAATAGAAGTCTTGGCAACTTCCCACTGAGACCTGAAACACAATATGTACACATCAAACAATCACTAACTTATTGGATCATTAGGTAAAAGCTAGAGTCATTTGAAGAGAGTGCTGCTCTCCTTTAAGCTGAAACATTTCCTGGTGCAATATATAAAGCAGGCACAAATAATTCCACATAATAAGAATCATTAGGAATAACAAATATTAGGAATGAATATGCTAAATTGTCTCGCTTTGAAGAGATTTACTGTGAAGTTAACTTTTCTTTTTCATTATGCTCAAGAAATTTTACCAGTCCAAACAATGTTACTTTTCTAGTTTTGCAAACACAGAAACCAGAATGCCAAGGACATGAAATTCAAATGTTTCCCAGTGGAAGTGGAAGAATGCAGATGGAAAGTAAAACGGCATCTGAAAATGTTCTTGCAAAAAACTCCCATTGCATAAATGTACAAGTAATTGCAATATTTTTCTCTTTTTTCCCCTCTCTGTTCTTTGAATAATATTTTTTAATCCTTCTCACTCCTCTTAAACGACTAGTACTATTGATCTATCTATCTTCCAGGAAGCCTTCTGATTTTACTCCATCCATACCTTCTGGAGTCCCTTGTCCTTACTTCCAGTCCCTTTTATAACAACTTATTACATCACACAACAATTCTGTTTCTGACTCCTTATATGGCTCCTCTCTTCCCACTATTTGCCATCAGATCTCCCTTCCTGACTAATCCCTCAGCTCAGTTTCACAACCCTCTTCTCCTGCCTCTTCTTGCAAGTTTCCTTTCCCCTCTCTTCTACCGCCACCCTTTTCTCCTTGCTGCTCATAACTGGGAGGTGAAGACAACCTCTGCACTGACCTAAGGAAAATAATCCCTGAAAATCCTCTCCAGGAAAACAGGCATATTCCAACAAACCAAATAGTATCTCAATGGAGAGAAAAGTGCCCCTTTCCCTTACACTTAGATTTTTTCCCTTAAAATTCTTTTAATGTTCCTGCTGGATAATTGCATTTAAAAAAATCATGCTGGAAAAGTTATAAGAACTAGATTAATCAGGGATCAGTAACTGAGAGTGAGTGAGGAAGTATAAAATTTCCCTGGCTTCTACAATGCACTGTCTAGGTCAGCTGTTATGTACAGTTGTAGACCTATTGACAGCGGGGAACCTATGACAATTTATGTCAGCTAAAGAACTACTCATGTATTTGGAATGAAAAAAAAATTGTGAGGCAAGCCAAGTCCTGTTTGAAGCCAAGGTCAAATAAAGAACTTATTTTCAACAGCATTCATTCCTGCAGAGCCAGGAATATAGACATTTTAGCTGCAAGCAATTAACATTTTATATATTTTTAATTCTCAGAGAACAACTGAATGTGGTGCTGTTACATAGCTCTCATTTGACTATTGTTTTTAATATGTATTTGAATAGTTTCTGACTCACAGAAGAAAGGATATAGAATGAAGATACTACCTCGCATATATTTACTTTCCTTTGATAACAAAATCCATTTGCTGTTCACTCTTCTAGCACTGGTAAACTCTTTGAAAGCCGTAAGGCACAAGTGACACATAAGCTGTAACATTATAGCATTTAAAATTAATTAGATTTGCAGGGCTTGGACATAGAAATAACAAGGAAATGTGCAATATATTACTCAGCTATTAACTGGACTATCATTATGCATAACTGTGGGTATAATTCTTTGCTGCTTTATGTTTTGTCTTTTGCATGATGCCGTCTTCAACAGAAACACTGTCACATTAAAATGATGACATAATCTCAATTTTCTTTCCCTTAATGATGAGGCAAATGTGTTCATCATCTCATCCTGTATGAAGAAGTTGATGGGACACGGGGGAGATGATAGATTACTTGCATAGTAATCTTTTTGTGGGATAATTTTCTTGATCTGAGGTGCAGTGGTTGCATTCATGTGCTCAAGAGGAGGTGGGTTTCAGAGAACAGGAAAAAGGATTTGAGCAACATTTCTTTCTGTATCTCTGAATCTTGTGGCATGCACAGCTCAGACTCAGAGGGCTTGACTCAAAGACGGATGGACAGCAATGTAATCTGGATGGGAAATTTTCATTTTTTACTTATTTTGTTGTTGGTTGGGTCAAGGAATCAAAGAGATCACCACTTGAAATAACCCGAGGAAATACTGGTTTAACATCTTTATCCAGAATAAGCTAAAAAAACCCCACCCCAAAACCAAACAGAAAAACTCCCAAATGAAAAATATTTTGAAAAAGTATTTGATGAGTTGTTAAGTATACTTGGAGATGCCAGACATTGAGGATTTTAAGAAAAAACTGTTTAAAAAAAATATGCTTTCCCACAAATTTTTTTGTGTGCCACTTACTCTTCCCAACATAAAGTTTAAGGGTTTTAACCTGAAATGCCATTGTCAGAGAGCTTTGTAATATCATCATCATCATCATCACAATTTCACTCACTGTTTCAAACAGCTTTTTTGTTGTTACTTAGCAAAATCAATGCTGTCTCCTACATTTCAAAGGCTGAGCAAGGGTGGAAAGGTCGGAGCTTGAAGGTACCTTTTCTTAATAGACAAGGTGTAGTTTTCTGTCCCATTTCTGCCTGTTTTCATGTCCTTGTTGGGCATTATTGTCTTTGTAACACACTCAGTTACAGTGTCTGGGCATTCTCTAGGTGTTTCAGCCTGAAGCCTAGTGGCTTTTGTTTAAAATGCGATAGAAAGTCTCAGCCTCCCAGTACCCTCTGTAGGTGTTCGGGGGTGGTGAGGATGCTCAGCATCTAGCAGAGCTACATATCAAAAAATTTCTCTGGCATGCTGTGGTTGTGGGTCTCCAGCAAGGAGATCAATAGACATGAACATTGCAGGCTCTTTGCCTTGGGGAAAAGAAAAAAAAAAACACCACATAAGCAGAATCAATGGCAATGTAATATGGATGACATTTTATGTGACCAGGGACAGGAAGAAGAATAATTATGTTTAGTAAGCACATAGCCAACTGGATTTTGTTTATTCCTCACACAATGCAACATCATTCCTATTTTTACTGTGTAAAGCTATGGTTTTGATAAAATTTCCTTTTTTTATTCCCAGACAATCCAAATAAAATTTATCTTCCTTATCGAACACTGGCATGTCAAAATCCCTAAAAATTTATGGGATATAAAACATGGATGTAAATTTGTAGTTTAGAAACATCTCACATTCCCAGTACTTTTTCTAGTTCCTCATCTGCTATATAAAGTCAGACTGCTCTTTCTAAATCAAAATTGCATTTTTCTCACACTTCATCTCTTTGTCATGTTGTCTCCTTGCAATATCTGTGCTACAAAACTCTGTTTCTTTATTCATTTATAGCATCATAGGACACACATCAATTTTACAGGTAACAAGACTAATATATATAGAAAAAAATCTTATAAATCACGTTTGCAGAGAGGAAAACTGTGTTAAACACCAAAGTCATTTAAAGAAAACCAATTTGTTTTGCAGTTTTTTCAGCTGATGTGTAATATTTTGAAATCAGGCTATGTCAGACATATTTATTGTGATGGCATATGATGTACAATGCATGCTAACATAGAGCTGTGATAGCACATCTTTTTCCCTTGAAAGGAAAACAGCCTGGCTATCCTCACGTGCTGAAATACCTCTAATTACTGTCCTTTTTTCTTTCATTACAAACTTCCTTACATGTTTTGCAGCTTATTTGTTCCCTCTTTGCCAACAGACAAAGGGTAAGTATCCTATAATTCTGACAACTGCTTTCCTCCTCTGGTTACCTCCTATGAATTTGTACCCCAACGTCCTTCTTAACCAGGTATAACACTGTAAGTGAATCGGTCTCTCCATACGCACAGTGATCTCTTCCTGCTTTCTGCTATACAAAGATGAGACAAAGAGTATCAGTGTTAGTTATCTCTAGTTATCTCGAATTAGTGAAGTTTAATAATCCAAAAGACACAATAGTACCAAACAATTCTTTTGAGACTGGCTCATTTGGAAAAGTTTTCACCCCTCAAGTATATTCGCTTTTGCCTTTATCATAAACATAAACCGGATGAAAATGTGCACTCTATCTCCATCACCTGTATGCTAATGACTTAGCTAAGTCTGCAGAGATGACTGCAAGTTGGGAGTTAGCACATAAACCAAACCATCCTTATTTTCAGAATATTTCAATTAGCTAAATTGTTTCATGTACCCATGTGCCATGATGGTATTTCCATCCGGATAATGATTCCACAGAAATAAGCATATTTTTAGAGAAGTCCCTGGACTAATGAGAATAGGAAAAAACCCCTCTTGACTTTCAGCAGCCTATCCCAGAAGAGAAAACACAGTTCTGTCCCCTTACATTTCAATGAAACCTGATAGACTTGCATCTTGAAACACTTCATTATTCTTTTCAGAAGAAGATGTATTTTTGATTCCATATTTATTTTGACACCCGGCCTTTCATCCACTATTCCCCTAGGCTTGCCTGCTGAACCACCATAGAAGACTAAGAGAATATGTTCCCATTCTAGTAATGGCTGTCATAGTATTAGACATAATTCTCAGCAAATACTAAAGGAATATCAGGCTGGGTTTTGGGGTCTAGTAAATTCATCTGTTTCATTTCATTGTTTATATGACCTAAGGTACCTGCTGTTTCTACTCCTGTTTCTTTAACAACATTGCTTTGCATGAATGTATATACATCTTTTAATTCCTCTTGTATTGCACCTCTGGAAATCCTAGGCTGATGTCAATCAGTAAAATTTGCATTTAAATTCAGTTACTAAGTCCTTTCAGAAGGCAAGGATCCAGCTTTCTGAAATGAGGGTGCTGCTGGTCTGAAGGCTTAACAAGAGGTTGTTATAACACACAAAAAATATGCCACAACATTAATTTTTAAGAGATGAAAAAACATAAAGGCTATTAAAAAGGAAAATTTTATTCACACTGAAAATCGGTTTGTTCTCTGAGTTAATAATGAAATCCCAATTCTGAAGAGCCTTCTAATGTTATAATTACCCATTAAATCTTTTTGGATAGCTGTTATATCCTGTGGAGCAGGAATCTGTTTGTTTTAATACAGATGCACAGCAAAATAACACATTTAAATAACACACAGTGCTACAGTGTCATAGGGCCTTCTAAGTGATTCTCTACTCTTCATACTAGTCTAACTCTATGGACATGCAGGTCATTAAAAGCGAAATCCACACCAGTGCTCTTGGCCTGCACAAGGCCTATGCATCACTTAAATCCTACTTAAACTCTCTGAATAGGGCTTTAACAGGATTTATGAGGTGTGCAGCCGTATGAGCCTTCTAGGCTGGGAGGTGAATGTCACCATTAATTTGCTTCACCTCTGCAATTCCTTACAGCAAAGTTACAGTAACTACAGTTGTCTTTCTTGAAATAGGTTCAGCAAAGATTGGCAGGACTCTTGTGCTCCTGTCTGTAGAACTGTGCTTGATCTTATTTCTGAAGCCTGGCATGAAGCAACAGTTCAGGCTTTATGAAAATTGCTAAAAATTAAGACCTAAAAGAGCTACTGGTAATTTTTAAACTTAGTTAAACAGAATATGAGTAAAAAGACATTTGTGGGTACTTATTTTACTACCACATCCTTCAGCTTGTGAAGAAAAATTCTTGAAAATATTCTTGATAACTAATTAGATTATACAGTATTATGCTTCTGTATTGTTTAATCAGAATTTGTGGGACATAGTACCTTATGTAGTCTTTGCCAATGGATGATCATTTGACCCTTTCATTTGCAAAGCGTGAGATCTTTCAAACTCATCTTATTGTGCTTTTTGTATTTTACAATGCTCTAAGTTGTTTTGTTTAAATACATCATTATCCTTGGATTCTGTATTAGTTAACTCATACAAGACATGAACAGTCTGATGGGCAGTCATATCCTGTTTTGCAAGGGTAAGGTAGACAAGTATTTTTTAAATCTGTCTTGCCTAATTTAATTTGTCTCATCTTGAATGTGACCTGACCAAATCTTCCCTATGCAACTAAATAGCAATGTTTAACACCTGTTTGGATCATGTAAGTTTGAAGTTGAGATACAGGCTGATCTGGCAAACTGTGTGCTTTTTATCCTTGAGATTGTCTATTGACTTTTCCCATTAGCAAATGACAAATTAAAAAAAACCAAACAGTTCTTTCATATGAGAACTCTAAAAAAAAGAATCCAATCACTGGAATTTAGGGTCAGATTATGACTCTTTATGCTGAGGAGCTGTTACTCACCTGAGGTAATTCTTGGTGCTGTTAGATCAATCTGTCAATGCAGTGCATTATCAGTAAAATGAATCAGGACTGGGCACTTTCTACATGTGTGTATCTTTCTTTGGTATTTCATGTGGAATTCTCTACAGAAAATAAACATCCATTGATAACTGAGTTTCCGCTCTTCTTCAATATTCACTGTCCTTTAAGAGAATATGTGATGCCTCTAATCACCGGTTTCTATACACACTTAATGTCAAACCACGCTACTATTTATTTTCACCTCTTTTTAATGGAATGGCAGCTACAACAGGAAAGAGAAAATTTCAGAGCTTTTTCTCTGAAAATAGGATATTTATCAAGAGAGAGATTAAAAAAGCTGATTTAATTCCTTCTTTTTTAATCACTGGTACTGAGGCTCTGCACCATATCAAGAGGGATTCTGACAGCTTAGCGTTAGTGGGAGTAGCAAGGAGAAAAACCTATCAGCAGTGAATGATTGTATTTAAGGTTGACAATGATGAAATAGTAGAGGCCGTGCTACAATTTCTGCTCCTTCATTTGTCTTTGTTGATAAAATGAGTACTGTCAGAGGCTCGAGCTCACAGCAAATTTAACGTGACTCTGTTTATCCCTGCACTGAACAAGGTTTGCACATGATCAGATGATAAATGCACAAAGTTCTGGGATAACCCTTCCTTCTGTTTAACAGAAACATGCAATTTTCCTACTTTTTTTTTTTTTACTTAAAAGAGTGAAGATGGAAAATAACTAAATAGATTTTTTTCAAAAAAAAATTTCATAAAATAGCATGACTTATCCAAAAGTTATACAAATGTACAATATAACCAGTCTTTGAACACCATTTTTCTAAAATAGTCTTTTGCCCTTGTTAAAAAAACATATTCATCATTCATTTCTACCTTTTGATAGACTTCCTACTCCACAAGATCAGCTTCTCACCTTGTATTTCAAAGGTCCCTCTTCAAACTACAGGCTAAAAGAAGTTTGCTGAGAAAACTGAAAATGATAATTTGAAATTTAGCTAAAATTAGGTGGCCCTGTTGAAACCACACATATGATTGAACTCGGGACGGTTTCCTCATTATACAACTAGATTTTGCTTTGTGCAAAACCAATTTGCCAAATACCATTGTACACAAAAACATGTCACAGCTAAAAGATAGACACAGAAAGGGTTGAGCACCAACCTATATTCTATAAAACACATATATAAGAGTACATAGGGAATGCTATCCAATTTCATTAAAAAATATGGATGTAAATCTAAAAGTACAGTACTTAGCAGATTTCCATGATATTCTGCAAACCTTCCCTTTCATTGGTTTATGCTGATCAAACTATAACATGAAGTCCACGACCTAATATTCAATAATCCCAAATTCACATTTCATACATGCGATGTCATTTTTCAATGTTAGAACGTGATAAGAAGGCAAAAGCTCAGCTAGAACTCAATCTGGCCACTATTTTAAGGGACAACAAAAAATGTTTTTACAAATATGTTAACAATAAAAAGAAAGCCAAGGAGAATATCTATCCTTTAATGGATACAGAAGGGAATGTTGCCACCAGAGATGAGGAAAAGGCTGAGGTACTTCATGCCTTCTTTGCCTCAGTCTTTAATAGGAAGACCAGTTATCCTCAGGGTACTCTGCCCCCTGAGCTGGAAGACAAGGACAAAGAGCAGAATATACCCCCCTTAATCCAGGAGGAAATAGTGACCTACTACACCATCTGGACACTCACAAATCTATGGGACCTGATGGGATCCATCCAAGAGTACTGAGGGAACTGGCGGAGGTGCTTGCCAAGCCACTCTCCATCATCTATCAGCAATCCTGGTCAACAGGGGAGGTTCCAGAGGACTTAGAGGCTTGCCAATGTGATGCCCATTTACAAGAAGGGTTGGAGGGAGGATTCAGGGAACTACAGGCCTGACAGCTTGACCTTGGTACTAGGGAAGATTATGGAACAGTTCATTTTGAGAGTGCTCACGTGGCATGTGCAGGACAACCAGGGGCTCAGGCCCAGTCAGCATGGGTTTACGAAAGGCGGGTCCTGCTTGACCAACCTGATCTCCTTCTATGACAGGGTGACCTGCCTAGTGGATGAGGGAAAGACTGTGGATGTTATCTACCTGGACTTCAGCAAGGCCTTTGACACTGTCTCTCATGGCATACTCCTTCAGAAACTGGCGTCTCATGGCTTGGTCAAGTGTACTCTTTGCTGGGTGAAAAACTGGCTGGATGGACAAGCCCAGAGGGTTGTGGTGAATGGGGTTAAATCCAGTTGGTGGCAGGTCACAAGTGGTGTTCCTCAGGGTTCGGTGTTGGGCCCCATTCTGTTTAATGTCTTTATCAATGATTTGGATGAGGGGATTGAGTGCACCCTCAGCAAGTTTGCAGACGACACCAAGGTGGGAGGCAGGGTTGATCTGCTTGAGGGTAGGAAGGCTCTACAGAGAGATATGGACAGGCTGGATTGATGGGCTGAGGCCAATTGTATGAAGTTCAACAAGGCCAAGTGTCAGGTCCTGCACTTGGGTCACAGCAACCCCATGCAGTGCTACAGGCTTGGGGAAGAGTGGATGGAAAGCTGCCCCGCAGAGAAAGACCTGGGGGTGCTGGTTGACAGGCGGCTGAATATGAGCCAGCAGTGTGCCCAGGTGGACAAGAAGGCCAATGGCATCCTGGCCTGCATCAGAAATAGTGTGGCCAGCAGTACTTGGCACTGGTGAGGCCGCACCTTGAGTACTGTGTTCAGGGCCCCTCACTACAGGAAAGACATTGAGGTGCTGGAACGTGTCAGGAGAAGGGCAACCAAGTTGGTGAGGAGCCTCGAGCGTGTGTCTTATGAGGAGCGGCTGAGGGAATTGGAGCTGTTTAGTCTGGAGAAAAGGAGGCTGAGGGGAAACCTTACAGCTCTCTACAGCTACCTGAAAGGGGTTTGTAGTGAGGTGGGTGCTGGTCTCTTCTGTCAGGTGGCTGGATATAGGATGAGAGGAAATGGCCTCAAGTTGCAGCAAGGGAAGTTTAGATTGGATATTAGGAAAAAATTCTTTACTGAAAGGGTTGTCAGACATTGGAATAGGCTGCCCAGGGAAGTGGTTGAGTCACTATCCCTGGAGGTATACAAGAAATGCGTAGACAAGGCACTCCAGAACATGGTTTAGTGGGCATAGATGATGGTTGGACTTGATGATCTTGAAGGTCTTTTCCAACCTAAATAATTCTATGATTCTATGATAAGAATACCACAGGTATTCTGCAAAACCTTGCATCTGCCTCCCAGGTGCTTGCTGGGTATTATATCAGTCAGTAACTGGGTTTCCATGTAGTACCCACTGAAAAGCCTATTTCTGTCCTCTGAACTCAATGCTCAATGCCTCTTTTCTGCCTTTCAAGAGGGATGTGATGACATGGGATTTAAACGGGGAAAGCTCTTTGATAAAAGTGACTTAATATAGACCATTGCTTTTTGTGATCAGAATTCCATTATATAATTCATTTACTTTCACAGTTGTATTCTGGGTGGGATTTCTGTAAGAAGTTCTGAGTAGGTACAAAGGTACAGGTAAGAAGAGAAGAGTAAGAAAATGTGCACTATATTTTCTTTCTTTTTTTCATGTTACATTGATTTTAGGGGATGGGGGAGCTACAGAATAAAATTCCTATTTTCAGAAACTTTACTGTTTCTCACACACAATAACTTAATATTAACATTTAAAAACAAAGATGACAAAATCCTTGTTGGGCATCATCTACCCTTTGTGGGAAGCTAGACTTTTAAACAAGGAACACTGTCCATTCTAGGCTGCCATTGAAAACATGACATTTCTAGTTTTTATGTCTGATATCTGTTTCCTATAAAGACTTTCAATTGTCTTGTTAAAGGATTAAACATTCTCATAAGTAGGAAGATAAAGTCCCTTTCGAGTAGTAGTTCCCAAGCTGTGTTTTCTAGCATCATAACAACACTTACATATAACACTTCAGGATAAATTTATCTGTCATTACCTTTGTTTTTAGTGGATATGTGGGCCAATTTCTTTATCCATTTGCATTCCTTGCTATAACATCCACCCAATTCATTTTAGAGGTATTAAATTAGATAACAAATGTGACTGATGTGTACCCTTTAAAAAAAAATCCAGTGCAAGTAGTTCATAAAGCAGTCTTCATAACTCTGTCTAAAAAACTAATATTAAATCAAACAAAATCAGGTAAGTAGTATTTTCATGTTGAGAGAAATAAGTATTTCCTAATCCTTAAACAGGAGGGAGAAACAAACAAACAAACAAACCACCACCAAAACCTAAATTATGACTCTTATTACTTCCAGTATCCTCTCAGCAATAATATTCCTCCTAATGTAACAAATAGAATTCTGGTATTGCTTACCTACACAAGTCTATCAGGAGATAAAAGTCTGGGCAGAATAAAAAAGTATACCCAACTACTTTGCTTCAATGACATTTTATCTACCAGTACTGGCAGCACGAGCCTTCCTCTAGGACCCTCCCCAGCTGACCAGTCCTTTCATTGTGGGTGGGGTCTAAACTAAGCCAGGTTTACTCCAACATTTTCTTTCCACTAGGCTGAAATTTATCAATGATGAAGTTTGCCCATATTCTCCGAGAGCCAGAACCTATTTCATGTCTCCTTCACCATTTAATTTGTGGAAAAAACCACAATTCATTAAAACGATTGCTTTGTTTTGTGTTGTTTTGTTTTGTTTTTAAATACAATTACATGTAGCAATAATCCATTGATCTATACAGGCAGACCGGCAGATGCAGAAGAATCAAAGGACATATATGAACTTAACTGGCTTTGTAAGAGAAAGCTATAACTTGACCTGTCATTTAGAAATTTACTTCCTAAGATGATACATTGAGGGTCTTCAACATAACACAATAAAACTGCAGAAAAAAAAGAGGAGGAAGTGTAGGACAGCTTAAACAAATGAAATTAAAGGAGGAAATTCATGCGCGTCGACATTCCAGCTAGGTAGATATTACGACTACAAAGAGCACCCAAGGGCCCCGAGAGACGGAGTCCGTCCGTCCGTCCGTCCGTCCCTCCCTGCGTTTCTACCCACAGGCAAAGGGCGCCGCAGCTGCTGCTGCCGCCGCCGCCGCCGCGTCGAGGGAACAGCGCCACCTGCTGGGCCGCTGCCCGCCGCCGACAGCCTGACCCGGCTTAGCTGGGCGGAGCGGAGGGATCGCAGTCGCGGCTGCAACGTTTTTAATTCGCCTTGTCCTTCCAGCCTTAGGTAAATTTTTCTCGGGATAATTCTTCTCTTTAAAATATTAATCATCAGATTCAGGACTATTTTTACATTTAGAGATGCTGTCATTTTTCTACTTTTAATCAATGACACACGTCTCTGCCAGCGAAGCCGATGAAGGGAGTAAATTTACTTCTTAAAGTTTTATCCACGTAACGCTGAAGGTGCATTATCTGTCTCTTCTATTCTCCTAGAAGAATTTAAAGAAATCTCTGATAGCTAGTCAAAAGGACTGAAAGTTCACATAAAATCATTTTGTGCTCATAAAAGCTCTTAGCACGCATAAATTGATGTGACTTTTAAAAATTATCCCACAGCACTACCCGTTGCACGTCTCAGAGATTTAACGCTGGAAAGTCAGGAGCAACGCGTCGGACGGAGGTTGTAGCAGCCAGCTGAGGTGTGAGTTTCAGAGACACGGCTCCCCCATTTGTTTGCACAGAGGGCTCTCGGTAGCTCACAGGTAAGAGGTGGCTGGTTCCTCCTAGTGTCATTGCCTTCCTATGGGCTGGGAAAGGGCTTGCCGCGCAGCTCAGTCCCAGGGCAAATGAGCAGGTTTTGCCCCTTCAGTTCCTGCTGGCTCATCTCCTACTGTACTTGGGATTAAGCGCAACCCCCCACCCCCACCCGTGTGCAGCCCTGCCAGAAATCTCCTCGGGGCCCCGCAAGGCAGGAAGCTGCACCTCAACTCTTCTCCGGCTGCATTTCATGCAATAGCCACAGGCTGGACATCCCCAGTGTAAAGGAACGGGTAAGCGCTCCTTTAACATTTGCAGCTATACATATGTAAAAAAACAGTGATACGATCTATGCTTTTGAGTAAACAATACTTGAAAAATACTAATGGAAATACCACTTGCCATTTGCCAGATTCTGCCTTACCTATACGTTAATACTGCTTAAAGGGAGCGCAGGCAAATATTCAGTATAATTAAAGCTCACCTGTCAGGTTTAAACTCTACAAGCTATGGCATTTCATTTCCAGCATAATCAAAGGGGGTTTTGGTTTCGTTTTTTTTCAGGATGAATTGTCTGAATTTTTGGTACTGCAGACAACTTTTGACTATAAGAGTAGCATGGTGTTTGAATTTAAAAAGCAAACACAAGATACAATCTGTGTTAAGCAACATCCTCTAAAGCAAATACAAACCAACCAGAACAAACAGCTTCAGGCAAACTAGCAAAGTAAACAACAGAAAGCAAAGAGAACAAGACAAGAACAGAGAGAGGCTATATCGCATTTTCTTTGGAGCTACAGGTTTTAGAGGGTTTCAGTGACTCCCAGCTCCATCTCTCTACAGGAAATCATTTTTTTGCCACTGCCATGAGAATTAAAATTCTGCTGTGGGACTGGGAGAGATGATGTTCACGGTGCTTTATAACTCCCTAATTAATTTCTCTCCTGCCAAAGAACACAGCATCAAAATATTTTAGCACATTAGTTAATCTCAGACAATTTCTCAATTGCTCCTTAGGATGTGATTCTCCTATTTAATCTACTGATACCAGCTTCTGCGCTGCTGACTTCACTAGAGCTCCACAGGTACAAGAATCATCTATTGATCACTCTGCACAGCCAGGGCTTTCTTCCGTCTAGACTTTGCTGGTGGAGGCTTAATATTCTGCAAAGTAATTTAACTCCATCCACAGATATATTACTTTTTGTCTTTTGTTCATATGTTCTTATCTAGTAGATTATCTGCTAGTTGGATTTTGTCCTGAGGCTCTGAACCATCAATCAGTACTTCATTATTGTTATTTTTTTGTCCAAATAAAATCTCAGCTGAGATGAAAATCTTTTTCAAAAGGTGGACTACATTGCAAACTACTTGGAAACACATATTGTTAAAACACAGTTGTGAGTCAGACTGGATAATTCATGGTTTTCCATTTGTCTCTGAACACACAGTAAGATACACTACCTCAATTCCCATGAAATTTTGATGTAGAACTATTAGCTTTTTAAAAACAAATCTGGGAACACTACTGAAGAAATCTCGATTGACTATACAAATAATATTTTAACAGAAGTAAAGCTACAGTAACATGTAATTTTGTGTGTATTTGTGTTTATCTGTGTAATACTACAGATGAGGATGCAATGTTCTTTAGTTTCAAAAGACATTCAGCATCTTTTAGAAACACAATCAATCCTCTAATAAACGGTTCCATTATTTGCTACTTCATGTATTTTCCTTTCAGATCTAATGATTTTCAGAAGTTGTTAGGGTTACTGGGGTCAATAGAGAGCGTAAGAGTCCATTAGGTGTACAAGAAAGCAGAGCTATGAAAAGCAGTCACGATGAGGAACATAAAAAACAATTATCCAACAAATGTTGGATGTATTATTAAGTACACATGTTGTCTTATAAAGCAAGGCATCTGATACAAGGAGAAACATCCTCAGGCTCTGCAATGGCCAGTCAGGACTTTATCCCTTTTAGGGCTATGGAAGAAAACTCAGTGTATGAAGACCAAAGACATCTATTTACAATCAAAATTCAGAACATTTGTAAGAGCAGAAGTAGACCATACCCACTACTTCATCTTACTATTTTTTCCAGACTCTGCAGTCTGGCTTTAGAGCTTGCCTATGTGATGGTGGTGCATGGTATTCTTCCTTACAGCTGTAAATTGTTCTGGCTCTTTCCTATAGCTAGGCTCTATTTTTTATAACTAGACTTACAAATGACTTCCCCAGTTGTGGTGGGTTGACCTTGGCTGGCTGCCAGATGCCCATTCAGTCACTCTCTCATCCCCCTCCTCAACAGGATGGGGATGGGAGGAATAAGACTGACAAGCTTGTGGGTCAAGATAAAGACAGGGAGATCACTTACCTTTTACTGTCACAGGCAAAGCAGACTTGGCTTGGGGAAAATTAATTTAATTTCTTGCCAGTTAAAATAGATTTGGATGGTGAGAAACAAAGACAAAACCTAAAACTACTTCCCCCCCACCCCTTTCTCCCAGGTTCACCTTCGTTCCTTCATCGCCAACTCCTCTGCCTCTCTCCACACCAAGTGGCACAGGAGGATGGGGAATAGCGGCTGTCGTCAGTCCACAACAGTCCACAACCACCACACAGGTGCCTGGATCGCTTCCGCCTCCTCCCGCTCCCCTCCCCTCGGGGCTCACAGGGCTGTTTCTCACACTTTTCCCCCTCATTCCTCTCTGACTGTCCAGCGTTTTGCCCTTTCTTACACAGGCTTTCCCTGTGGCTCCGCCGTGGTGGCTGCGGGGCTGAGCCGTGCCCTGCGGTGGGTCGGTCAGAGCCGGCTGGAACCGGCTGTGTCCGGCTCGGGGCAGCCCCGGCCTCTCCTCAAAGAGGCCGCCCTGCAGCCCCCTGCCAGAGCCTGGGCACCTGCACCCGGTACGTAAGTTCTTAAAGTTTTTCCAGTATTTGTCAACTGAAAGAGGTCCCAAGCATTTCAGAGAAGGTAAATCAAAATCGAAAAAGCCTACTTCTCTAGTATGCTTTTCAGCATGATCAACTGCATCAGTGGGATCACTTTTTTAAGGACCAGCTTTAAACACTGGCTGTTTTCCACACACCACACTGTTATGCCTCTGGTGGCTACTAGAGCTGCCTGCAAGCTGAACCGAGGAGTTGGATCACTGGCGTTTGTGCAGGTGAACTGCTTTCCTCCTTCCTCTGAGAGAGGAGCAGCAGCTGTGGCCCTATTAGTGTCTGCAGTTCGATATACAGCATAGCCACGCTGGCCTTCAGGGCAGCAAAAGTGAGTAGTGAGGGGCTGCAAGGTGTGCCAGGCAGGAGATGGGGACGGAGAGGAGAAATGTGCTTGCTGCCTTTGGGAGGTGGCAGGGCTTTCTTGAGCTGGTTTTGTTGTGAAGGCCACTGACCTCTGAAACTCCCAAGGAATTTCAAGAAGAGTTTCCTAAAAGTCTCCTGGCCTAATGGGATAGGCCATAGGGTGATGGGAAGCCATTTGACCGCTCACTGCTGCTACTAGACCCCGACTACACCTCGTCAGAGTTTTCTGTGAGCTAATTTGAATCACTGAAGCTTGCAAGGAATACCTGCAAATTAGACTGCCTTAATTCACTAATAGTGAAGAAACAGAACAGTTCATGTAAGGGTCAAGGGAATGTCAGATGTGGAGAAAAAGTGGGGACAGGACTGCAGTCAGGAATTGAGAGAGGTGTGAAATGAAGGGAGAGAGCTTCTTCCAGGGATGAGGAGCCATTAGGTTCCCCATGCTGTCCTGAGACTATGCTCCTTCATCATCCTCACTCTCCCACCCTTTCTTGAGGTGGCAGCTGGATTTTAAAAATGCTTACTCCTTGCCAACTTTGCAAACATATCACTTCATCGCTTTGTATGTTAGACAAAAATAACTTTCATGTGTACAGCTATATAAAGAGATATTGAGACCTATCCTCATTCACCAAGTTAGATATCACGAGCTGAAAGACACAAGTTTTGCTTGGCTCTATTTGGGGAACCTAGTTTCTCTTTCTCCTGCTTCAAGAAGTGCTGTTTTCTATTGATTTTGTGAAAGATGAGGTAGCATTCATTCACAAAAGCTGACTTGTCGGATAAATCTGAAATCAGAGCCACACACTTCCCAGACTGCCCTCTTCAGATTTCTACTCACACATTTGTGAACATTGGTCATCCTGGAAATGTTGCCTGTGCATTCAGAGAAGTCAAACCCAAGATGCATTACATCTCCTGCTTGTGGACCTGCTATCATTAGCACTTCTGCACACATAGTATGCTACTGTGTGTCAGGAGACAAGAGGCATATAAAGACAGCAAATAAACAAGATTTTCAGCTTAACAGATGTCCAATTTGTGTAAAAAAATAATTAGAAAAATAAAAATAAAAGACAAATTCCAAATTTCTCCTTTATTTCTTTGACCATTTGTTATAATTCAGGTGAGAACTTTATTTTTGCGAACTCATTGCTGCTTTCCCATATGATCCTCCCATGCCAAAATGACAATCAAGGGTGGATGAATCCAAAGCAGTCATATTTTTCACATGCTTTAACTTCAACAAGGCCAGATTTCTCAACATTGGGAATTAAAAATGAGGAGAAAGAAATGGACTTCGTAATTTTTTAAAAATTATCAAAATGTAAGTCTGAGACAGTCCATTCACTCTAAAAATTATTTACTAAGTACTAGATTAATTCTCAGTTAGAACTGAGAAAACCAATGCACACCAAACTTACCTGAAATTCAAGCTTAATTTTTATTTTTTTAAATGTTTATCCATTATTCTTCATTTCACTCATGCTAGTTTTGCAGTGTTCTGTAGCTTAAAGTTCCTGATAGCTCTGGGGCTTGAGCACTGGGTGTAGGATGCACCTGAACAAATTCCTATAAAATACTGTACATCCCAGGAGATTTACATAGATTGGATAAGCTTCAGGTAAACTTTTGAACCAAATTTTAAATCTTTTGAGGATTACCTGTAAGCTATTATTAATGATTCCAGTGACATTATTATTAATGCATTTCATTACACAGTTAAATTCTTTTGTGCTTTTATAATGGAAAACTCCACAATTCAATTTTGAGGTATGTTGTGATTAACCCTCAAGTATATATAAAGGAAAAGGCAGCATGTGTTGTTATTTAAAGCTAGCATAACTGTCAAACAGTGGTATTTCAGACCACAGAATTAGGTTTTTCCCAAGTTTGGAAAATTTAAAATCTCAAATATTGACATTAAATACTCAGATGCTCTCAAAAAATAATTAATAGATTTCTATTTCATTCCACTTTACTACATTTCTGCAAATCAGTGGTATTGCAGGTAAGTTCCCTCATGTGAAAGGTAATGAGACTTCATGTATGCGCGTTGTTGTGCCAAAACTGATCTGAGCAAGAGATGTCTTCAATACTTATGGTAAGGGTGGCTATTACATTTTAAATGCTTTGTATACCAACAAAGAGTACACCAGCCTGAGGAATGAAGATGTATGTAAGACACTGTATTAATTCCATATTAACCCCTGCATATTTACTGTGTAATTTTTGTAACTTGAACAAGCACAGTTATTCTATCTGAAAATCTCTCCAGTTATTCTGTTTTGTGTTCTACAGAGGAATAAGCACTTTCTGACTAGAGGGGTTTTGCACTTGTGTATCACACAGGGTCTGTACCATGTTAGTATGTCCATGAGCAGTGAGACAAACAGGAAAAAGCATCAGTGACAACCTTATTTTTAGGGAATCTTGCCAAGGGTATAGAGTGATTTCAATCATAACTTTCAATATCTGAAGCACAACAGGAGAAGCTATGCCATATACCAAAACACCTGGATATTGATCATGTCAAACACTTGAAACCCACTATGTTTTAACAATTCTCACCCATGCAGCTAGGTAATTAGGTCAAGAGTTTACTCTATTTTCAAGTTAAGCAACTTCATAACTAGATGAAAAGGTAGCTTTGGCTGCAGGTTATCTTAGTTCCTGTTGCTATTCTTGAAAAGATTTGGATCTGAAAGTTGAATGCTTATCAGGCAGATGAGTACAAGATGAAACATGGCCAGTTCAGCTTAGCTCCCAAAGTATCAAGACTGCATTTGTTCAGTGTTTTTCCTCTGACAGCTTGCAGCAGCAAAAGGCAAGCAGCAAGTTAATGTCATCCTCCCACAGCAGCAAATATTTTCAACAACTTTTGTTCTAATCTCAATGACAAAACCTCTTGGGAAGCTCTTTCCAACAGTAGGTGCACTGAAGTAGGGTGATATTTTTTCTCCTCGGAGCCGACAACCAAAATACACAAAATAAAAACATTTGTCCAGATCTATTAAACATGTTATTAGTGTGTTACACCTGCACAAAGAATTAAAGGAAGGTGCTATTGTACTGTAAAAGAACTAGAGGGTAGCATTGTATAGTCTAGTGGAAGCAATCCTAACTAGAATGCTTCACATCTACTTATATAGCTTCAAAGAAATCCATTACAAGTCAATGATTTCCAAGATTTCCATGGCAACCTAATGAAAACAAACACAAGATACAACAGAAAATTATGCTCGGATGCATCAAAAGAATAGCACTAATTATAGAAGCAACACATACTTGGAGGGAAATGTTAAACTTTATAAAGAATAAGCATCCGTCTAGCATGTCTTATAAATGCTACATTGTAAGGGGGAAATTCAACAGTCAAACCTGCAGATGTGTATCTCTGACAAGTGATTTAAGTAAAGCTCATTGTGGTCTCTGAAACATTAAATGGATTCTCTTTGGGAATCTCTTAGGCTCCCAAATGTACTTACCTCCAGATGCAATATTCCACTGGTGTCTCCTGGGGAGAGTGCAATTTGAGTAAAAAGGGTTGTTTTTAGCACAATTCTTTTTATTTTTACCATCTGATCTCTTCCTCCCTTCATCTCTCTGAGGCTAGCTGTTCTTGCAGGAATAGGAGAAGGAATTGCAATAAACCAGGCTACTTTCTGGGGCAGCAATCCTATTTTACTTAGGTTTTTAAGCAGTTATACCCTGATATGTTACAGGAGAACTAGAGGGGTACCAGAAGATGGAGTATGTCATTTTAATGCAGAGTGAACCAAGAAAGTACATGAGTTTACCAGAGAATTTGAATCCCAAGGGCTGTCTCATTATATGTAGTAGTATACTTCAAGAAATTATTGATATTAAAAACAGTTCCAAAGGGTGAAATATATTTTGGAACATTTGTAAGCAGGTAAAGACCTGCATCAAAAATTTTGAATCATCCCATTATTCATCGTAATGGAAAGAAAAAAGTACAAAACTAAACAAACTTTTCTCATGAGTGAATAAGGTATTGTTTTTTTCTGCCTTGCAGAGAGATGGACTAGAAAATTTTGAGGCCCCGCAAAGGTTATGATAACCAAGAGTCACTAACTTCATCTTTATCCCAGAACATATCACATTACACAACAGTGGTTTAAATGCCAGTCTAATATGGATAGTTTTCAGGAATAACTCAGTCTCACATGGATATAACAATTTCTTAATCTGTTCCTCTCCAGTATATGGCATTTTGATAGCATCTGAGAAACAAGCAGGATCAGCAAACTATGTCAGATTAACAGCATGCATTAGAGTTAGAATGAAGTTCAGAATACTAAACCCCTATTCATAGCATCTTCCTTTTCATAAATGAATAATTAATAAATAGATTAAAAAGTCAATGCACTTTTGCTCACAAGTAAGGTTTTAAGGCAACTCATACAGACTCAGATGAATTGTCGCAATTTCTGTGCCAAACCAGAAACATTATTTATTCTTGTAGCTAACATGCAAAACACATTTATGATGAATTTTTTGGAAAACATATGTGTTGACATTTTCTGTGCTTTCTATATGCCCAGCATTAGTTTAAAAAGGTAAAATGATAAACTGCTCATTGCTATTCCAAAGCTCTTCTGTGAAGTATATACAGGAAATAAGATCTGTAGTTCAAGAAGCAAGACACACGTTAATTCTTGTACAATAGAAAAATCAATATTAAAATCAGGACTGCACTGCTTCTGAGGCTGTACTCCAGTGATAACAAAATATTGACTTACTATTCTCAGCCTGGAGCAAAAAACTAAAAGAACATTTGAATTTTAATTAATACACATATAACGTAGTTGCAGTTTACATTCACTGACCCCCTAAGAATGCATAAAGTTATGCCATACATTGACCTTTATTCAGACTTTGAGGGAATATTAAATTAAGTTGCAAGCTTGCTAGGGCCAGGACCCTGCCTTACTGTCTGCCTATAAAATGTCTGGCATGCTTGTGGCACCATATAAATAATCATATCAGTGCCACAGTAAATGAAGAGGATCAAAAAAACAACCAAACACACTCCTCCTCTAATAAATCAAATCCAATTTGTTATCAGATTTTTTTCATAGTTTAGCCGCTAACTCTCTCTGAGCCTCTACTGCTGCTTTTATCCAACTGAGTTTCAAGTTTTACTAATCTATATAAAGAAAGGGTGTACTGCTGGTGCTCATAGACAGCTTGCTTCCATTATCCATCAAAGGGTATGAACCAAAGAACGTCTTATTGGTCTTTTTCAGTGACAGACAAATGCTCTGGGCCATGTTTACAACCACGAAATTTGCATGCACAAAACTGTAGACCAAAATGCTAAAGCTGTAGTACTTCAAGCTTCTGATCACACAACAGGATTACAGTTGTTTCTGAAGATAATGGTGTTGGTATCGCTCAGTTTCATAAATACATGACACTGCATAATCCTGTATGTGCTACAAAGGTATTAAACACAATTTTTTTTAAATTTATTTTTATTGCTATCTGTCCTAAGTCACACCTAGTCAAAGAAAATTACAAATATAGGCCCAAGTCACTAAAACCTAGCACTACAGCGGATTTCTGTGTGCTACAGTAGCAACTACAATTTCTCCATAAAATGAAAAGTCGTGCTTTAACCCCAGCCAGCAACTAAGCATCATGCAGCTGCTCACTCACTTCCCCCCGGCTGCCCAGAGAGGTGGGGGAGAGAATCAGGAAAAGAAGTAAAACTCATGGGTTTAGATAAGAACAGTTTAATAGAACAGAAAAGAAGAAACTAATAATGATAATCATAACACTAATAAAATGACAATAATAATAATAAAAGGATTAGAATATACAAGTGATGCACAATGCAGTTGCTCACCACCCACCAACCGATGATCCTCCCAACCCCCACTCCCCCCCAGTTTATACACTAGATGTGACATCACATGGTGTGGAATACCCCTTTGGCCAGTTTGGGTCAGCAGCCCTGGCTGTGTCCCCTCCCAATTTCTTGTGCCCCTCCAGCCTTCTTGCTGGCTGGGCATGAGAAGCTGAAAAATACTTAGTCTAAACACTACTTAGCAACTACTGAAAACATCAGTGTGTTATCAACATTCTTCTCATACCGAACTCAAAAACATAGCACTATGCCAGCTACTAGGAAGACGATTAACTCTATACCAGCTGAAATCAGGACAATAACAAACCCATTTACTGCTAAGAATAAGGCAAGTAAGATGAACAGCAAACTTGTACGAATCACGATTTGATTGCAGTTACATTAATAGTAGAGAAAAAAAAAAAAGGATAAAAATTCTTTGCGTGTATTATTCACCACATGTTATTCACTCAGTTTCACTTAATCATCCAGTCTCCGTAGGTGACCGAGGCAACTCTTCAAACCTTTGATTTATTTTTGGTCTCATTTAGAAGCCGTCATACAGTTGCAATGCATTAGTTCCAAACAGCAACAATTTCAGAAATGCACAGAACAGAACTGATCAATTCAGTTACTCTCTACTGGAAAAAGAAAATACTCTAAAATCTGTGAAATGTTTGAAACATGAAAGATTGAATATGCCAGAAATAAATTAAATTCAGAATGAATTCTTTTAAATATTCCTACTGTTCTAGCTCTCCAGTTCTTTTCTGATTCCCTGTGTTTAGGCTTGCTAGGCATGAATGAGAATTCTTAAAATGCAATAAAATTTTAGTTCACTGAATAAAGAGATGTTTTTGCCCTTCATTGCTAAGGCTCTGCCCAAAATTTTCCTCAAGTGCAATAGCAGCCCCCTTACTACAGTATGTACCATTTTTTCAGTTTCTTCTCCCCTTTAAAATCTCCACAACCTAGTACCTATCTTTTGTGGTACACTCATGTTGTGGTTTAACCCCAGCAGGCAACTAAGCACTACCCAGCCGCTCACTCACCACCGCCCCGCTCCCCTCGCCCAGGTGGGGTGGGGGAGAGAATGAGAAGAGTAAAAGTGCAAAAACCCTTGGGCTGAGATAAAGACAGTTTAGTAAGTAAAGCAAAAGCCATCCACACAAGCAAAGCTAAACAAGGAATTAATTCACCACTTCCCATCGGCAGGCAGGTGTTCAGCCATCTCCAGGAAAGCAGGGCTCCATCACGTGTAACAGTTACTTGGGAAACAATTGCTGTAATTCTGAATGTCCCCCCCTTCCTTCTTCTTCCCCCAGCTTTATATGCTGAGCATGATGCCATATGATCTAGGACAACCCTTGGGTCAGTTGGGGTCAGCTGTTCCAGCTGTGTCCCCTCCCAACTCCTTGTGCACCCCCAGCCTACTCACTGGTGGGGTGGTATGAGGAGCAGAAAAGGCCTTGGCTCTGTGTAAGCACTGCTCAGCAGTAACGAAAACATCCCTGTATTGTCAACACTGTTTTCGGCACAAATCCAAAACATAGCCCCATACTAGCTACTATGAAGAACATTAAACTCTATCCCAACCAAAATCAGCACAACTCATTAGACGGAATCACAGACCTGACCCTAGTCATTTAAGAAGTGTAGAGGGTCAGGGTGCACCAACTGGGGTCTGAGAAGCCAGGCTACTAGGTGCAAATTTGCTCAAGCAACAAGGTCAGCAGATTTGGTTCTTTGTTTTTCTGGGCTTTTTTTGCTTGGGGATTTTATCTTTGAAAAGTTTTATCTGAGTTCCAGCCTTTGTCTTTTCCTCTGAGATTCTATATAGGCTGTACCCTGATTGAATTAATTCCAGAAATCTCAGTCAAATACTCAACAGGCATGTAAATATCATATGGATGTGCAAGTGCAGATCTGTTCCCTAGGTTTCGGCTCTTGTGCAGTGGCTCTAATACATCTGGGAAACTATGAACAAATTGCACATGTATCATCACACAGATGGCTTACACATGGGCTATAACCCTGATGTGTTTGGAATGGAGCAGATAATGCATTACCACATTGAAATTCAGTAGAGAAATATGTAAAATATCAATTCCATTCCTACTTTTCCCTCAGTAGATTAAACTCATGTATTCAGTTTCCAGGAAAATACCTTTACCCTGTATTCTTGTATTGGAAAGGAGGGCAGACAGCAACCCTTTCATCTAGTATGCTAGCTTTCTTAATTGTCCTTTTCTAACATATTATGTGCAGGATGTAGAGCTGCAGAGAGATGAAGCTTGCCTAAAATGGGTAACCTTCTCCAAAAGACAGTGGAATGATACCATTAATGTAAGGGCATGAAATCTATACCCAAGGAAAAGGGGTTTACCTTTAAACAGAAGGCTGAAACTGGCACCCCGCACAGTCCCCAGCTGGAACTGTTTCATGCTGTGTAATTTACTCCATCACTCACTTCAGTGAGTAGGATATTCACTTGAGAAGCAAATTACAAGTACAAGTTACACGGAATTCTAGTTACATTCCCTGTGAACATTTGTGCTACAGAACAAACCAGTGTCAGCTAGAGAAATTTATGGTGGCTGGAGGAGAGTAGCTGGAATGTCAGCCACCAGGGGAGCCAGTGGAGCACCCTCAGGAGGGTGTGGGAGAAGAGGCTGGTTTAAAACCCCTCGGGCAGAGGGTGGAAGCTAGTTTCACTTCCAGGGCTGGATGCCAGAGGGCAATCCCAAAGCAATGGGGAGAAGCCACAAGCCTTTTTGTCTCTTTCTGGAGCATTAGATTTCAGCGGGAGGGAAGGGAACGGAAGATAATAGAGTTCTGCCCCCACCCCCCCAAAGTCTAAAATTACTCTTTTCTACACAGAAGAAAAATTTTTCAGGCCTTCACTTCAGGGAAGTGAGGAGGAGAGGTAAATTCCGCTTGTATTAAACTGTGCTGGAATTATTTTTCCAGTGTCTGAGTTCAGCTGCCACCCAATGGCTTATTCACCTAGTCCTGGGGTTTCTTGACTTAGGGCTGAAGAAACTCTGTGAAAATAGATACATAAAATTTAGTTCAGCAGCATGGAATATTGCAGCTTCGACTTCTTTTATGGCCTGGCCCCAATTGTTTCACAACAGCTACTGGTATTTGATGAGAACAGAACACACAACTAACTATATAACGAAAAAGGGTGTAAAATCTGACAAACTGTAAGCTATAGTTATTAGTACGACAAACAGAGCTATAAAGTAGTGGGAGACCAAATGCAATAAACCAAAAAGCTGTTCTTATTGGTGCTGAATGTGACATGCATAAGGTCCCTAAGGAAGTTGTGTATGTTTCTAAAAATCTCAAATTAGCGACTGTAAGTATTGAAAATCACCTTCTGTGAACCACCCTCATCCGTCTGTGCAGAAAGGGGATTAAAATAACTTCTGTTATTCATGAAAGAGGCCAGCATTGCTGGTAAGGTAAAGGCAGACACCTGGTAACTCAGCCCAGTCCTACTGCCTCAAACCAGGAATCTGATTCACTGGCAAACTTTCTGTCCTTATTTATGCCAGTTCAAACTTGTATAAGTAATTTTACACTCAGTTTGTATCATCATCAATAACTACACAAATTTTCCCCATGACAAATCTCACATGCATCAGCTCATTATGTGATGCATCAAAAAAAAGAAAAAATACAAGTAAGTGAAATGTTTTTACATGGTGGTCAGAAAGAGCTCACTTCAGAGGTGAATTTCATGCCACTTCAGACAAGGAGAAAGTAAATTGTGGTTGGCAAACCACATGTTGGCCTAGCCAAGCTCCTTTTGAAGCTTGACCATCTGCAGCCAGTGTGGAGATCTGGAGCAAAGCACATTTTAGAACATGGAAAAAAGCCCATAACGCATCAAGTAGACAGCCTGGCCCATAACATATTTACTTTAAATTAATTTTTTAGTAAGTAGCATGTGTGATTTTGACAGTAGAATTTTGCCCATATGGTTTAACATTTGGATCTCTCTAAAGCAGCTTGGAAAGTTTAAACTATTTGCTAATACTTCAGCAACTTTCTCCCTCTCACTGGACCTTTATTTTTGAAATGTAAAATTTAAGATGTTCCACATTTAGTCAATTTGAGAAGATGCACGACACTTGGTTTCCAGATATGGAAACATATCTGAAAAAAATATGACTGCTGTAACAATGTGATTTCATGTCATTTCAATTGTTTCTTAACAAAGAAAATATCTTTTTTGGGGGGGGAGCTGAGGAAGAGTCTAAAAGGAAACTCATCCTTCTGACCCCAGTGTCTATGAATTTTTGCCCTTTTCAATTTTTGGGTGGTTCAGATGGGAAATGTCCCCAACTGGACCTACCACAGTAAATTTTCTAAAACTGTTAAGATAAAACCAAGCCTGCTACACTCATATTTATTCTGTAATGTTGTGCCTATAGGGACACTGGCACACAATTTTATCTGCAACATTATTTTTCTGGCATTTGTGACAAACTATAAACTACAGGACTGAATTTTTAAATTGAGTCTTTTCTCATTATGAATCAAGTGAAAGTAGGATTCTGCTATTGTAAACTAGCAGCAAACTTGCTCTTAAACCATATTTCTAGTGGCTCTCATTTTGCTGCAAATGTAAATTCAAAGAGATGTATGTTTCCATCATCCCAATGCTACCACTGAATTAAAATATCAGCAATATCCATGAATTAAATGGGCCTCATCAACACGTTTTACAGCAGTTGAGATGTCATTTTATATTTTTTGTTTACAAACAGCAATAAATATACTCATGTGTATTGATCTTTATTATCATTAAGATTTATTAAGCAGCACTTATGCTCCTGGCCTCACACAAAAGTAAAAAACAAAACCCAACAAAAAACAACCAACCAAAACCCCATGAATCCTCCACATGCAGTTTCTACAATACTACCAATATATTTAAGATGTTGGAGTCCTGCATTTTTGCAAGGCATATATCCAACTATGAATTCTTAGATGGGCATAAGTATGTCTGAGAACAAATTCAGCATTAAGGTACCACAGTACTGCTAGTGCCAAAGCTCCTTGAAGGATACCATCTACCTAGCTACATGTATACACCTTTAAAGATTAGATATCAGACTACTGTAAAATGGCCTACCTTTAGGCAGAAGCAAGAAAATAAGGTTGCCCTTTACTCTTCTGTGGCTAGAAAGAAATAACAGAGAGAATTTGAAGGACTCAGTTCTAAGGTAGGATATGCTTAGACCATAGGTCTCTTTTCTGAAGGAAATTGGGACCAAGCATCAGCAAACGCATCCCAGGAGGGAGATGCTCACTGAATGTTACAACACACAGTACTGACTTGTTACCTCAGAGCTGCATCAAATCGATGAGACAGCACACAAGCTGGACCTGAAGTAGAGGTTGTATAACAACTGTCTGTGGAAGTACGCGCTCTTCAGAAGAGATGATAGAAGCAAGGCAGATTCAGGATTACTGTAGTACTTTCGAGAAACAAAATAGATTATCTACCTAAAGATTAAAAGAAGAGCCAAGAAGCAGCCCAAATTGGAATGTAAACACATAGTCTGTTACTATATTTTAATTCCTGTGGAACTTACTGATACCCACCTAGAAGTCTGGGAACATTAAATTGAAGATCTATCTACATGTAAGAAAACTAAAGCCTTCACTCATTGCCTGTCATCTGGATGAAGTTACACCTCAGAAAAGCAGTGGTTTTCAATAAGGCAAAGCTTTGGCTGAAGTTTGTTTTCCCAGATGTAGTGTAATCCTACTAATTTTAATGAGGCATGACATTCAAGTAACTGCAGGCAGAGTCTCATCATTAATTTCCAATTAGAACCACTTTATTCTTACTTTTAAGTATTTTATATGGTGTTTCCTGTCCAAAACATTATACCAGCCCAAATTAAATTGGATCAAGATTAATTTAGTTAAAGTGGTGCAAAACTCCTGTGTAGACATTCTTAAATTGTTTTAAACCTCAAACATCAGCCTAGGTTAAATTGATTCCTCACAAGATTAAGCAAAATCAATATATCATCCATTTTTAACCTGTTTAAGACTATCCACTAAGTAAATTAGTTTTAAAAACCTAATAATTTAACAACACGTGCTGAGACTAGCGTTTATCATAATGATCACTATTGTCTTCTTGTTTCTGGTAGTTGCCTGTGTATCACCCCATGTCCATCTGCCACATTTCTTGTACGAACTGCCATCTCCTTTGAAACTTGTAACTCGGATCTTGTACACAATCTGGCATAATGGGGGTTCTGTTATTGAGAGGAACTCCCAGGTACAGTCACGGTAACTGTAACATTAAAACAGTGCAAGTCTGCATGCAAGTGTGGCCTTACTTTAAAACTACAGTCCTAAATACTGGATTTCCTGCATTTCACATTTTCTGTGCAGAAACATTAAACTTTCTTTCTACATTAAAAAAGGCCTGTTTAGACCAAAGAACATTTTGAATTGGTGGGAAGGGTAAAATAAATTGCAATCTTCTTGTCAGGGTTTTTAAATTGTTGTCTCTAAACTACAAATCCATATATGGTGAAATTAGAAAAAAAAAAAGTATGACAAGAATCAACATGAAGACTTACGCTCCTAATGAATTAAAACAAATTGCAAAAATAGGAAAAGCAAAAGTATCACCATTACCAAGTGCCTTATGTCCAGAGATAATAAAATTACAAGTAACTAGCTGATTTGCAACTTCAAACAGAACAACATTTTCCCAAATAGGTGCAAGAAAGCATACTGTTTCTTTTAGTTGATTCTCAAGGTCTCATTCCTTGGCAAGTGAAAAACCACACCAGACAGCATGAACTGTGAAAAGGGATCATGTGAGTTTAACAGCTCCACTAAATAAATATAAAATTGCTTTCTGGTTGCCACATTGTAGCTAATACATGGCACAAGCTTGAGAGGGGAAAAAATAATTAAATTCTTATGATAAAATCTAAATTTGATTTTACTATGGAATAAGCTGTGATTCAATTGCTCTACTCTTTAAAATACCACTGTAAGCAATGAGTTGTATCTTATTTATTTCATATTTTTGCAATCAAGAAGTGTTTTGAAGATATGCACCAGTAATTTTCAATATTGAATTAAGAAGCTCTTGTCTTTGATAGCCACGTAATATGTGAAGGATACCGAATCCTTTTGCAAGATTTATTCCAGTAAAACTTATCAGTCACCAAGAAATTCATACCATCAAAGATTTCTTTCGTGTTAAGATTTAAAGGCGACCAGCAACTTAAGGAAAAATGGCAGGACAGAAAAATATTAAACTACCATTTAAAATAGAAAGGTAGCAGGAAATGTTTTAGCAACTTGGTAAAAGATGAGAAGAGGAGGAAAGCAGGATTTCCCAGTTAGGCAAATCTGTACTTCTTGTAAACATTATACAGACATTGCATTAAGATGTCTCCTGTCATAGCACAGAATGATTGATAACAATTATTCAGGGTCCAGACAGCAATAGTATAGAGCAAAAAACATGGGGGGTGGGGGACGGGCAGAGGGCAGAAATCCTTTTAGATTGACCTTTAACTGATAAATTGATGATGTCCTCATTAGCAGCAACCCTGCTGCTTGCCCTCAATAAAAGATAATGTCCTGCTGTTAACACTATTCCCGTTTCTGTGATTTAACGCTACTATTACAGTGCAGATTCTATTTAAATGGATTAAGGTTTAAATTAAGATAAAATATTGTTGGGTCTGCAGTGTTTGTCTCTGAATCAAGCAGTGTGCTTTCATTGCCTGTGACTGGAAATGGGCAAGCTACAGGGGCATTTATCAGATGACATTAGCACCAAGGTTTTCACAAGGTAGTACCTATACAATACCCAATTTGTTTAGTATGCACTCAGTAATATTTCACAGGCAGTTAGTCTGTTTATGATAAACTTTTTAATGCATAGTTACCTACAGTATCATCCTCCCTGAGGAAAAAACCTTTACTAGAATTCCAGTTTAGAATTCCAATTAGTATGCAATATTTGTGGGGTTCACAATGCAGCGAGATAACGAATCAGATTAACTGTTACATGCGACGGATACACCATGCAATTTCATGTTTTGCATGGTTATCACTGCCATCTACAATGCTAAAAATACAGAAAGAGTTATCATTACCTATCTATGACTTGATTTAGCAATGCTTTTTTTGGTTTCTGAAGTATCATTTTAAACAAAGAAGCCTAAGCCTTTCAGTTTGATCTCCAGATGTACTTACCTTTCAACACTGTATCCTGGGAGTCAATTTATATTTTCAAGACAAATGATGAAAGTTCTACAGAACAAATGTTTAGTGATCTCTTCATTAAACATAATTATAGAGTTATTTTAATTATTTAAATACAAGCTGACCCAGCTTCTAGGATCCTTTATTAACAGTATTTCTTAACATTCAGAAATTCTCTACATTAGTTTAAGTCTTCTAATACTGAAATAACGTAGAAACTATCAGTACAGAACAGAAAGCATTATCGTCACAGGAAAGAGCAGCATGATTTTAAAAATCCAGTCTTCTATTTTTTCAATGCTCTTTCTTTGCTGTTTTCACTGGTATATATGATCCACTACGCGATCTACTACTCAGCTTTGATCAAATGCACACCAACTAACCTGATGGATATAATCTCCTTCCACAAGACCTATGGTAAATATGGTTTAGAAGTTGAAACCATCCCAACGGCAACCTTCCATCGCAGTGGGGTTCTTGAATATAAAAATCTGTTTCTAATTCAAGAAAATAAATATAAAATATTTTTGTTTTCAACTAGGTGAAAGCAAGTGGACATTGTCCAGATCTCATGAGACACAGTAGTATGGTCCCTGTAGGCACTAATCATCAGTGTGATCCTTTGTTGCTGCTGGGACCACCTGTGGAAATCACATAGGAGGCAGGTTTCCCCCTCGCCCTGCCCCACTCGCTGTGGGGTGGGAGGTGGGAGCCAGGGGAGGGGGCTGGAGCAGCACAGCTCCAGCATCTTCCATCCTTAGAGCAGGGCTGCATGCAGGCACCAGCACACCCCTGCTCATGACCATACAGTGCTGACAGAGACCAGGCCAGCCACCCCCAGGCTTGGGTTTGCGTGGGCTCCTCAGGTCCTGAGTTTCTCCAAATGGGGGACTCTCATTCCCCTCGGCTTTCTGCATGTACTGGAGGAAAGAGCAAGTGATTTCCACTCTCTGCCCAGGCTTGTTTTCTATAGCTTTATGAGCCCTCAGTCCCTCTGGTAATCAGGTCTCACATGTGCCCTTCCTCTTTCACTATGCTAAACAGGGCTTTAATCACAAGGTTTGCTGTTTCATCCTGGATTCTTTTCAGGGGAAAAAAAAAAAAAATATTCACCCACACAATTGCAAGAAGCAGCTGTCACTCTAGAGACAGGTATGCAAGCAACATAAGGAGTGACTTGAATAACAATATCCAAAAGACTTGAATAATGTGCAATTATTCAAAACAAACTTACAAATGGAAGTGATTTCCTTTGAAAAAATCGGGGGGGTTACCTCTTACTATAAATTAGTTTAAATAGTATCTGTGCTTTCTTCTAGTGGTTTGTATCTGACAGTAGAAAAGATTCCATGTCTGTTATCTTGGCAAAAAGCAGAGCTTGGATATGCTAGAATCACTTTGACAAGATTTTACAGGCTTCATAAACCCATATCCAAAGTTTCTGAAACGTTGTTAAACTCCATTTTGCCACTTTCTCAGGAGTGTCATATCCAGATTAAATGGTCCAGTACTGCTACTAGAAGTGGAATAAATTTGTCAGGAGAAATGGCAACAACCTGTCCTTTGGTGCTGAAAACCTGAAACTCAGAATCTGCAAAATTTTAATTATCCAAAGTTATCATTAAATAGTCCTGGTTTAGTTTTGCAGTTGTTTTTATGAACTTTAAGTACACTTAGATGGGGACAGAATTATGTAAAATATTTAATCTTCATGTAATTCCATAGAAATGAGATTTTAAAAAAAATATTACTTCATGCTGATCACAAGTCTTAAAACTGCATATTCCATGTCATGTGTGTTCACATTTAAAAAGACAAAAGTATTTCTACTCAACATGCAGAACTTTGACTAACATATATCTTATTTTCCTTAAAATGCCTATTGTTTATATATATAATTTTTTTTGAAAAAAAATTTAAAATAAAGATGATTGTTTAATAAGCTATCCTTCGAAAAGATAATTCAGTGGATTATAAATGTACCTACAGTTATTCAGTTATATACATGTGATTTCTTTCACATTATTTAACAGTAGGAGGTTATTTTATAATTTTATGAACTTAGCAGGAATGAGAAAAAAATCTCTTTAATAATGTAGTTACTACCTCTGTCCTATTTCTGTAGTTATCCTTGTTATTTTTGTTCACAAAAAAACCCCTTAATATTTTGAAGTTACATCTTTATATGAGCAACACAACTGTATGGACAGAAGAACTGAAATGGAATATAAATGTCAAATACTATTACAAGTTAGAAATATAAAAGGTTGTGTAAAACAACTTTTCAGTGTTAATGTGAAGCCCAAGAGATATTTTAGGGTTGTTTTTTTTGTTTAAAGTTGATGAATATTGTCATTAGTGATAATTTTGGAATACTGCATTAAAAATAACTAGTCTCCATTAAATTAATATTAATTTGTATCACTAGTCTTTTCAGGAAACATTACCGAGTTCAGCATGTGTTAGGGGGAATTAAAGAATATCTAAACTGTTTTTATGATCATCAGAGCATGCCTTACATTAGATGTACATCCTGGCTCTACAGAAATCACTGGCAAAACTCCCACCAACTCCAGTTGTGTTCATGCTGTACAGTGCTTTATTTCCCTTACTGTTCTGATGTTGGCAGTCTCTCACTGAAAGTGTTACTCTTGTCCTTTCAAGCAGAGCTGGATGTAATCAGGATTTTCCTTAATATTTTGGTATTATTTTTTAACCACATCAGCATGGGATGGATTTCCAGTCTATGGTTCACAATGTCATCTACCCACACTGAAACTTTAGAAGGCGTTTATCAGCACTTGAATGTGATGAAGAATTATGGGTTGGGAGCATAGCATCAGAGCTACTAAAGGTCTTCAAATACTGTGATGCACTTTTTGTCAAGTATTTCAGTGGTTTATGTTGTGAAGCAGCAACATCCTCTACCAAGAACCCCACCAGATCGTACCAGAAACCACATAGCCATACATATATTTCTACCAGATTTGAAAATCCATGCTTCTAGTAGGGTGGGGTGATGCTGTATTAGCTTCAGGACATTACTCATTCATCAGCCCTGAGGCAGTGCCATCGTGGCAATGTCTTCAAGAAGACCTGCGCGCAGAGGAAATGCAATGCCGCAAAACCATTCTTGCTCAGCTAAGGAGCTAATGTGCTGACAGCTGAAAAGAGAGGAGATGATCCAGTCACCATCTCTAGGAAAGGCAAAATTTTACAGGATTTGCTACAGGACAAGGAGCAGGCAGGAGTAGCTTACCTACATTCAGAGGGCTTTGTAGGGATGGAGGGGTTGGGATGTGGCAACATGCATAAAAGGACAAACTTGTATCTCTATGTCCATGTAAATTAAATATGCAAGAGCGAGGGAAGACATGAATATGTATGACTTTTAAGTTCTTATACCTACATTCTGTGAAGATATTGTCCAGGAGCTCTTTGGCTTAAATATCAAACATACAGATGACAATAGCTCCCCTTTAAAATATTTTGGAGAAGAGCTCAAGAGGAATAAGAAGTTAAAATAAATTCTCAAATGTCACAAAGCCGAATCTCCTGACAAAGAATGAAATTACTCAAGTTTATAAGCCAATCCGTTTCTTAACAACAGATAATTTGGAGACTGAGAGCACACTGTTACGTTACAGAAAAGTAGCAAGATAAGGCAAACACATTCTTACTGACATCCAGCAGCATGCACCCAAATCATTACTGCATGCCCTTTGCACTGCCTGCAGACAGTATAAAACAGAAGAACACTGCAAAGCCATCTCAACAGAGCAAAACTTCACACACACACCCAAAACAGATCTCTCAGATCTCTTTTTCTCCCTGTTCAGATTTTTGTCCTGTTACAAACCACTTTGCCAATAAAAGGCCATATAACTACTATCTTAACTTCAACAAACCATGTTGATTACAGTGAGTAAAGAGTTAATCATAGATGTTTTCAGGCAATCAATCTCATTTTAGACCACAGGTTGGGGTTTTGGGTTGTGGTTTTTTTTTTTTTGTCTCCAAGTGTTTGTTGCTGATAATGCAAAGTGAGTTGTGTGGCTTGGTTTTGTTGGGGTTTTGTTTCTTTTCACCTTCCTCTGCAAATAAGTGTCTTGAATCCTTTCTGGATTGCTCCAGTGGCATTAGTCATCTAATTCAGCTGTAGCACTTGAACTTCTAGTATGATGAATCCTTAAAAAACCCAACTTCATGCATATGCGTGTATTTTGTATACAATACGTGGAAAAACAGCGGTATAATAATGCTGAAAACCAGGAATCAGTAGTTTATTCTTTGGACACAGAGTTCTACCTTCTAGTGAAAAAAAAAAATCACCTCATCTTTAGTTTTGGGGGTTTTGTTTTGCTTTTTTGTTTTGTTTTTTTTAAAACCACCAAAAGAAATGTCCTCAACTTGAGCAGGATCATGAAAGAGACACAGGGTCTTCTGAGAGGTAGTGTTACACAGGTGCAAGTAGGAGCTGAACAAGAAAGAGCAAGCATTTTTGGAGATGTAAAGGTGTTTGATTCTTTCTTTCAAGTTAGTCTTGAAGGTTTAATTCTGATACTGCATGAAGTGTTTCAAAGGTCACAACACTAAAAGCAAAAGCAACAATCCATACACAGCTTTTTCCTAATGCAGCAAAAGTCTCACCTATGATTCACACAGGCTTGTGAACACTTATGGAAAACCCCATGCCTCGTATATGAACACCTCCTGAGGGAAAATTAGTCATTTCACATAGCACTAATGATAGCTTGCCAGAGTTAAATTAATGGCATCCTTGGGGAAAAAGGTAATAACATTTTTTCTGATTAACCTAACTGGCTGCAGGATTCTGCTGTAGTTCTGTTCAAATTCATCAGCAAAACCATTTTTTGTACAGTGCCTTGAGTTGGAAATTTTGATTCTCAGAGCTGAGAGGGCAAGTGGCAGTTTCTGGTGTTCTGCTGGTTTCTGTAATTACCTGTGATCACAAACTACATTTATTTTCATAAGATTTAGCAAAGATGTAAAATCCAATGATATTCCATAAATCCTCACAATAACTTTTTCCATCAACGAATCATTCACTTGGCCTTTTTAAGTCAATCATTCATCTCCAGTAGGAAAGACACTGTAGAAACCAAAGCTGAATTAGGAAACTGAAACATAAAGCAGTATGCGCAGGTTAGAACAATGCATTTCTCCAGATGAAGACTTTATATGCTTATTCATTTAATATGCACTGCCTTACTGGCTACAGAGCATAACTTTACTTTGCCTCAAAAGATTTTGAAAGTCCTATAAGAAGAAACTGAATAAAAAAGAAAATCAGAGTGTGAACATTTTCTTTCAGAAAACTTTCTTCATTATACAGTAATAAGCTATTTATTGTGCACACTCTTTGAAAGGAGTAGGAAAAATATTCCTAAGGAATTCTGTGCAATATAATGGCAAAATTCAGTGGAAATGAAAGGAGAATATGCTACCAAAAAAGCCTAGGTTTTCAGAATACGGTAAGGACACATTTGTTCATTCTTGCTCTAAAGCATCTCTGTAGTACAGTTCTTTAACACTATGAACTAAATTTTGCATTGGCTTATCAAGTGTTGTAATCTCTTAACTATAACATTCTGAAATTGTTGCATCACATGTTATCAAGCAACAGCAATGCTACCTTCCAGAAAAGAGAAGTGAAGATGAATCTTACAGCAAGGGTTAAATTCTGCTCAATTTTCTCCTGAGGACAGAGCCTCTGGGCCACATCCTGATTCTTTTAGTTTGTGTTTGAGACTTCTTTAAGACTTTGCATATGCAAAGGTGAAATTAGAAGCCTCAGCAGTCAGCCCACTATATTTCAGTAATTGCTGTGATGGAACTAAGATGAGCAATGCTTAGTCCTCACTTGAAAGTTGAGGGGAAATTTACTTCCGTGAAATACAGCACCACTGCCCAGGCTGGAACTTGTTGATAAGAATCTCATGATGATAAGAGTATCAGCTTTGTAGAGCAACATCAACTGTGGGGACAGAAATTAAACTAGAATGCTAATGCAAACTAACTCTGGAGAGGTGTACAAATTAATTTTTTTTATTAAGCTAATTCTCTACTAAAGCACCTTGCATTTTTCTTGGTAAGTCAATACAAGTCACTTCTTCACATCCTATTACCCATAAGAACTTCAGAGAACTCCATTTAAAATTCATGGAAGACTTCTATCTAATGATTCATTTCATTAATAACTCGTCTCCCTGGTTTCTAGGCCACAAATGCTCCAGACCCTGAAAGCTTATCCCTGTTGTTTGTAAGAACATTTTAGTTGCCTCATTTCTGCAAACGTGGAAGGCTGGATCAGTCAATGAAATTCATGACAATAGTGGCAGAGAAAACATTAAGCATATTCAAAGAGAATCCGCATGTACTGACAATACAGGATTGCTCCTGCTGTCATTGACAGGAAGGCAACCTCTATTTTAAACTATCATTTCACTTTTAAAATATATAGTGAGAAAGTTAGCAACAAAGATTTTACAGCTACTACTGTAAGAAAATGAGAACTGATAACTATTTAAAGCATGACAGAAAAAGAGGCTAGAGACAAAACCAACAAAACCTTAACCACGAATTCTCAAAAGAACTTTTGTTTCCTCTTCGTTATGTACTTCTAAAAGCAGAGCTTATAGTTAGCATGAAGACTATCCTAATTAATACCCAGTTCCTGATATACTTAAGACTGTTCCGAGTCACACCTTTCCATGTAAGAAGTTGATAGATCACAGTCACTGCACATACTTAATACCTTCAACAAGAAAGCCCCAAGTGCCTAACAGTGGGTCTTCCTGCCAATGGTCTCAGGAGGACCCCATGAAACACACTGGGTTCTTCAGACCCCCTCTGCAGGGAGTTCTGTATGTGGCAGCAGGAGTGACTCCTAACTGCAGAACTGGTTGGGGTTTGCAAGTACTTCCCACATGGCTCAGGCCAAGGTAAGGACATCCTTTTACCGGTGAATGTTTCAATTAATAAGTCAGACTTAACTACATGTTTAAAACCAGAACTACCACTGAAACTGGGCTTAGTGGAACATCTCCCATGTACATAGTCATTTCTATATCGAAGGTAGTTCTGCTTTCTCTACCAGGAGGGACAGCACACATTCAATCTCAGTTTTTAAAAAAATAGATGTACAGAAAGCAAAGTTCAGTCATATTACTCCTGAGACAAGCTCATATTCGAGCTTCCACTGGAAGCCAGACACAGAATTGCTTTTTTTCCCCACTTAGTGGGACCCAAATCTCACGAGCTCATCTAGAGACTGCACATTTAGTATTTGTTAAGTCACAGTTTGCCAAGCTGCCAGAAGAACAGACAGATCTACCCGTGGCCCCCAATGGAAATTTGGACAATGGCAAGGAGCCGCTCAGAGGTGGTATACCAAACATCCCTTCTATCCTTGTATTCATCTTAAAGAGGTGACAAGATCCATTTGAGGATACGGATAGCTTTATTGTCTTAGAAATTGAGTGAATAAGCAATGCTGTAAACTTTTCAAGTGGATGTTGTCTCAGGACGATGACTCCCAGGTCAGGATTAAGGTGAAACTACACCAGGGATCCTTTAACTCACAAAACTCAACTTTTACTCGCTCACAACAAGAATTGGCATGCTCACCACCAAAACTGGTATGCTCACAACAAAAACTGGCAGGAAACTGTGTCAGGAAACTGTGTAACGTACGCTAACCATGCATCACCAAACATATACTACAGGCCTTGCTTATCTGGGAATCAGTTCAGGGCAGACAATAAGGAGAGCCCTCCCGTTGGGTCAGGAGGTCCAGAGCAGACTCCCTTGCTTTCCAGACTCTTTCTCAGCAAGGAGCCCAGAGGCGGCTGGGTCCACTCCTAGTCCCAGACTTGGTCAATGGTTTATGTCTAAAGGGATGAGGTGTAGGGATTATGGAAAAGGAAAAGGGAAAGAAAGAGACAGAGAGAGAAGAGAAAGATGTCACGCGTCCTGGGTCCAGCGTTGGTCCAGTCAGCCGAGGGGTCCGGTTCCGGTGGGCTTGTGCACCCGGGGCTTCAGTTTGTGTCCTTTTATCATCCTTGCCCGTCCTTCGGGCGGGCATTAGGCTAATTAGGTGTCATGAGCGGTTTGTGAGCCTTTGGGCTTGGGGGTCGCTTGGGGAGTAACTTCCCCTTCCCTGCAGGGTGACCTGCCCTGCTCAGCACATCAGACCAGGGAGCTGTGCACCCTCCTGCACACCCTCCCCCTCCTGGTGCTGATGGTCTTCTCTTCACCTGGGGTTCCTTGTTAGGCAGGGTTCCTTGTTATGCAGAATTAGTCATTAAGCAGAACTTGCCCCACCACAATGTTTGAGGCATTAACTCTTTTAGTCCCTCGCAGATGTAATTTAGATTTTCATTGGTGCTGAACTGAGCTCCAGTACTTTGTATTTGGTCAGGAGTTAGATACATTCTGCAGACTCTTTCTTCTCTCTCATTTCACAGAAGTTTCTGCAGAAGATTATCTGAGCATGTAAATTGTTGTTCAAGGAAAAGAAGCTGTAACATGTTACAGTTACATTTATGTTGTGAAAATAACCTGAATAAAAAGCGTTCCATAGTAAACATATTTGAATAACGTGGAAACAGCATGAGGGATATTCAGCTTCATCTTACGTATTTTAATTGAAGCTTCTCATGATGCTTCAGTCCCCTATAGTAACTAAATGAGCTAAAACTGAAGCAATTACTATGTTTCTAAACAAATCATTTTTGAAATGGGCAGTCTTATGACCAGAGGAGAGTCATTAAGTTGAAAATCCATGCTGAGCCGTAAAGTGCACTATATATTCCTTGATGTATTACCTGCAAAGTACTTATTAAAGCAAAGTATGGTAGAATATTCAATAAACTCTACATCCATAAAAATTACATTTTTCCACTAGTATTGAATGTTTAGAGACTTTTTCAAATGCGTTTAAAGAGTTTAATCTTAAAAAAAAAAAGGAAACAAAAAACCAAAAACCCAACCCAACCAACCAAAAAAACCCAATCACAGAATGTAACTGTATTTTTTAAAGGCAATAAAAGTTTTGTGTTTTTTGTTCCCCTCATGAAGAAAATAGAAAGTAGTGCTTTCCAGGACTACTTCACAGGAGCTGTTGCACTGTTTAACAGCAGGATCTTAATTATTAATTGATTTTTCATTTAATTAAAAAATATTGTTAAAGGACAATTGGTTTAGGTAAAATAAAGTAAGGTAGAATATAAAGAGAATAAAGGAAAACAAAAAAAAATTAAATTTTATTCTGGTTTCCATAGTTTGCACATCAAATATATTCTTCTAATTCATGAATCAAAAGAATCCCAAGACAATGTTACCTCACCTGGGATTGTTGAAAATATCAACAGAAACCTTTCCATTTTTATCTGCCACAAAGAAGAAAGTTTCTTTATTTTTCCCCCACCTTTGAGATGTGTCCACCTACTAATTGGAAAGTAACACTAATAAAGTTACAAGTCTCAGGTGTGCATTTCTCTTAAAACAAATAGAAATAGCAAAATTAATACATAACTGTAATACTTTCCTTAAACAAAAGATGTATTGTTCACTAACGCCTTTCTTCAGGTAGGAAGAAACCAGTGGCTGTTATAATTCCCCCAAGTCCCAATACCTATTTGAGACTTCAAAGATTCTAAGTGATAGCTTGGAAACCACCTACTGTGCAAAGCATAAAACTATGTTTGTTTGTTTGTTGGGGTTTTTTTTCCAAGTGTTAAAAACTTGTCTTAATCAAGAACTAAATATTTATTTTGTTAGAATCAATATTTTTTATTTAATATGCTGTTGAAACTTTCATCAGATCAGGCTAATAAATCCAAAGCTCAGTTTTGTGGAGGTTACAAATTCAGTTACTGCATTGGATGGAAGTAACCTTCCATCAGGCTAACGAGTACCACGAATCACTGCAAAATCTGATATCTGCAAGGGCTGAGTTCTGCAAGGAAGTTCTTCAAGAAGAAAACAAGGAGAAATGGTAAAAAGAAAAAAAAAGTACAGTTTTTCATTTCTGTGTAACCTGTTCGATCACCAGAGACTATGATACCAACATGCTCTTCAAATCTTCAGAATACATGCAATACCTGGTAGTGATGCTTACTGCTTGAAATAGTACTAGGAGTCCTAGGTGAATTTAGCCCTGCACTTTTTGAGTACCCCTACATGTAAATAAGACTATGAAGGTAACCTTTTAATTTTTAAAATTCTTTTTTCTATAAGCTTATATCATAATTTTGTAATTATAGTCTTAATTTTCTCAATAAGCAAGAGACATGCTTAAATGCACCAGCTGATATAGCATTCATTACTTGTAATATTCTAAAAAGAAGAAAAACCCCACCCATCTCTGTGCAAGGGTTAAGATAAAAATACATATATTTCCATATATATATATTGGGATACAATGAATTAAGAAAGTGAAGTGTTAGAAACCCAAAACCAAGAGTTTAAATCTTGATTTGTCTTTAAATAAAGTGGTTACATTTGAGTTATTTTACTTTTCTGCTTTAAGAAAACTTGTAAGATTGTCATCAAAGCTGGTGAGACAACTACATAAGATAATTTGAATGGTATCTTAGAAACATCCAATTATTTAATGAATTTAAATTTAATAAACAAAATTATTGTAGCCAATCTGTGCAGAACCTGAAACTGACCTTTTACCTGCAGCAGCAGACAGCACACAAAGAGCCACCTCTACACAAATAGCAGCAGCAAAAAGGCTGATGAGCCATTCCTCTTTATCCCCTTGTACCAGGGTCAGGAGCAGAGCATCAGTGCAGAAGCTCCTCCCTTTCACAGGTGTTCACTTTCACCTGAAATTTGCAGGGCACTTAATTTTGACTAACTTACAACCTTTTCCTTGACTCATTTTGTACTTTTGCCTGAGGTGAGGTGTCTAAACATGACTATAATTTAGAATCTTTTATCTCCCAGAATTTAAGATGTATCAAGAGATACTAAAAAACAGTCAAATACACCAAGCAAATAAAAGAAGTTGGGGGAGGAAGCAAAGAGACCAACTTGGCATTTCAGAGATTAGTTCTGATTTAGAGCATGGTGAAAAAACTAAGAACATTTTGTACCTAAATGTGTGCCTTTGTTTTGGAAAGGTGATATGGACTTGTAGAAGTGACTTTTACAAGCAATCCCTGGCTCAATCCTTAGTCTCCACTGGTAGTCACCTTTTCCATGTACCCTATCTCTAAGTACAGAGGCCTGGGACACTGTGCTAGTGAAGGCTGATGCAAAGAAGGCCTGAGTACCTCAGCTTTTTCTGTGATCTCAGCTTTATATGCGTCCCTTGCTACTAAATTACTTCCCACCCGCTCTCATTCAGCAATGGCCACACTTTTTTCTTGTTCAGCCTATTGTTCATACTGTTCATGTGGCAGTAGGAGGTCTTTTTGTTGCCTTTAAGGCCCTTGACAGGTCTTAAGGTTAGCTGAGCTCTGGTTTTCCTAACACCATTTCTACACCCCCAGGCAATATTTTTAAATTCCTCCTCTGTAACCCAACCCTGTATCCACTTCAGTGTCTATGATTTTATTTTTTTTTTTTTTTAACATCAGAGTTCTGTCACAAGCTTTAAAATGTGGATGTAGGAATATAAGGTTTTGCCTTCTAAAGAATCTTAGCCATGCTATTCACACAAATTAATATTTCAGTAAGCTTTTTGAAGTGTTATTCGGAAGTAACCAAATAATGCAAGCTTGTGGAACTCAAAATAATTCTATCTTTACAGGAGTCTGGCTCTTATTCTTTGACATTTCATTGTGGGAAATGCCAATACTGTAGAAGAGAAGAACAGTCTTTTGTATCTGCATTCTGGCTTTTGTTAGCAGGTCAAATCTACTTTAAGATGACTTGAATATTCAACAAATACAAATACACCTTAAAAATAACTAACGAAATAAAATGAGCAGAAACACTCAAAATTATGTTGAGCTCATTTATACACGCTGGAATTCTTTTGCTGACAAAAGTTAATGCTAATTAGATAACAGTGAAGTAGCATTTATGAACAATGAAGATTGAATTATGAAGAATATAATTTCCTTTGATTTGTACCAGCTTCTTCAAATGATTACTACATCATAGCATTTTCAGAATAAATATCCACCTGTCTGTGGCTCCCGTGCAACTTTCTGTACAAATTCTGATTACGTACAGTATAACAGTAGAGCTTTCTGGAGAGATGGCTCTGACCTATAAAATCTCCATATAAGATTTCAGTGGCAAGATTCGCATTGCCATGACTTTTACACCTGTGGTGATCATATTCGTCTCACATGGCAGTAGTTCAGCATTGAAGAACTTTTGAGCAAACAAACATCTGAGTAAAAGACCATGTAGCTTAAATCTCTTGAGAACGTTGTCAAATAGAGCCAGATAAATTACGTAACACCTTGTTGCAAGCCAAACACTCTTTTTTCAGTGAGCAGATCATGCACAAACCAGTAATGTAGCCAATACTTTTCAGACTGAAGGAGGTTGTTCAGAAATTTATTCTAATTATTCACTCTGTGCATTTTACATAAGATACTTGAAATGTATGAATTTGCACATCTGACAAGATATTTGTTTAGTATTTTTTAAACAAGGTATTAGCAAATGATGAAGCAAATTAAATACCCCTCTAGTACACATTGTAATAAATATTTATTTCGGTTAAAATTATGAGGGGAACTACCATTTGTAAATGTTTTCAGAAATACCTGACTAGGTATTGTTATTCATAAACAAAAGTCATAAACAATAAATTCTCTGAACCTCAAACAACAGCAATTAGTGAAAACATTTATAAAAGACACTAAATTTTTGTTTTTTCTAAGAGCAGAAGGAGAAGTATTAATTTATTTTGAATACAGGGTTATAAGCATGAGTGGTAAATAGACACGCAGACTGTCTCACACAAAATTCACCAAGCAATTTCAAAAATCATCTAAGCTCTTCAGAATAAGTTTTACCTGGTGAAATTGTTCCTTGTTTAATAAAGTAAAACCTCCCTCATCATTTCAGCATGACCTAGTCATGTGTTATGGTAGAATTTGTGCTGAGATGCTCTCTGGATATTATCTGAGGGAGGAAAAGTCAAGGTCTACTTTTCAAGTTTAAGCAGCCAACAGAAATGTAAAAGTTGCAAGTTTTACCTGTATCTCCCCTACCCTGGTTCACTTACTGTATCACATTTCTTCAGTGCTCAGCTCTGAAGCTGATAATGATTAAGCAATAAAGGAAAAATCTTTGGCCTCAGATAAAAAACGTTTAGTAATACACTGAGCAGACCTCATCTGTTAAGTCTGTATAAGTCAAACATCTATTTTTCCATCCATGCTCACTTCTGTCTAATTAAAGAAAGTCTCACCTTGTTCAAGTGTAGCGAATAAGAACTCAGAGCCTTTTGCTTCTTTGAAATCCCAGGTTACCACAGGTGAGGGACAAATCACATGATTAAAGTGTGTTAGATTGCAAAAACTAATTAGAAGATTCTGCCTTCTTTTATTGTGACTGTTAACAAGGGCAGAAGAAGCGAACTGGAGAAAAATAGGTAAGAAGAACAGAGAAAACATAATGGCTTGTGTACAACTCTTGTTTACTATTTGCAGTAACCCTGCAAATAACAGTGCTATCCAGGAGGAGACTTCAAAAATGCTAAGAATGAGACAGATGAAAAAGCAAAAAATCTTAACACACTGGAATTAAATATTGTATTTTTGGGTGCATGTGTTTATGTGTTGTAAAGAGCTCTTGCTTGGAGAATATCTTACAGAGTCTGCAGAAAGACTGGCTTCTACTGAGAGATAGGTACACCTGTTCCCCATCAAATGTAACACTTAAAAGTTATTCACATTGTTTGCCTGTAGAAGGTGTCGATTAGAGTTTATAGGGCTAAGGAAGACAGAGTGATTCAGAACACCTAAGAAGCTTTCACAACTCTGAACTGGACTTGTTGTATAGAAAGTAAAATTTAATTCCATACAGATAGGTGGTACGGGTCTGTCTGTGTCCCACAGTTGCACAAAACATGCTAATGGTTCATTTGGACTGGAGAGTCTTCAAATTGCTAGATGCTTTAAAAGATGCTTGTATCGGGTTCGCATGGCAAGGTTTTGGTAATGGGGGGGCTGCAGGGGTGACTTCTGAGAGAAGCTGCTGGAAGCTTCTCCTGTGTCCGATAGAGCCAATGCCAGCCAGCTCCAAGGTGGACCTGCCACTGGCCAAGGCCGAGCCTGTCAGTGACAGTGGTGATAACACCTCCAGGATAACATATTTAAGAAGGGGAAAAAGTTGCGGCAGCACAGAAACTGCAGCCGGAGAGAGGAGTGAGAACATGCGAGAGAACCAACCCTGCAGACCCCCAGGTCAGTGCAGAAGGAGGGGGAGGAGGTGCTCCAGGTGCCGGAGCAGAGATTCCCCTGCAGCCCGTGGTGAAGACCATGGTGAGGCAGGCTGTCCCCCTGCAGTCCAGGGATGTCCACGGTGGAGCAGATCTCCACCTGCAGCCCGTGGAGGACCCCACGCTGGAGCAGGTGGGTTCCCGAAGGAGGCTGTGACCCCGTGGGAACCCCGCACTGGAGCAGGCTCCTGGCAGGACCTGTGGCCCCGTGGGGGACCCACACTGGAGCAGTGTGCTCCTGAAGGACTGCACCCTGTGGAAGGGACCCACGCTGGAGCAGTTTGTGAAAAACTGCAGCCCGTGGGAAGGACTCACGTTGGAGAAGTTCATGAAGGACTGCCTCCCAGGTGAGGGACCCCACGCTGGAGCAGGGGAAGAGTGTGATGAGTCCTGCCCCTGAGGAGGAAGGAGCAGCAGAGGCAATGTGTGGTCAACAGACTGCAACCCCCATTCCCCTGGAGGAGGTAGAGAAAATCAGGAGTAAAGATGAGCCCAGGAAGAAGGGAGGGGTCGGGTGAGCACCTGGTGTTGAGCCTGGGTCAACCCACCACAATGCTGTAACAGCTGCCTGTGAAAAAAACTTTTATCTTCAGTTTCTCAAGCTACAGAATAAGTAACAAGCAAAGGTTTCAACAGAAGAAAAAATAAACATGCTTTTCTTTTAATTGTGTGTTGTGAAAAGAATATAAAGAATATAATCATTGTAGGCATGCCACTAGCAAAAAAATAATTCCTGTGCTAGGAATGGCATAAGGGTGTTCGGTGTTGTCAGTACCTGTGCAAATGCACAGCAGATTCAGGAACAGACCCAGTGGGGGTACATGGGTCTCACTCTAGTGAAGACAAATTCACTACACATGTAAGAGAGCTTGTGTTCAACTTTTTGGCATTTACATTTACAATTACAGTGGCGTGGACATCACAGATACTGCATCTCTTGCACAGTAACTTTGGGAATCCTTTCAGACTGGCAGTTCAGTTTCCATTACTGAGAAGCAGATGCCTTAAAAAATGTTATTTCTCAATAAGTAAGAGGGACATAAATAAACCTTTACTCATTCCATAGGAAACAAATAGTAATGTTATAGAACACCATAGTTACGGAAAAGATAATAAACCGAAAGAAAATAAATAATTGTAAGATGTATCTGAATTCTAGCAAATTCATAATTAGCACTTTCTCTACCAAACCTAGAAAAAAATATGTATTTCTTTTCAGATTGTGGAGCTGATGTGGAAAATTTCAAAAGTACTTGTTTATTTATCAGTAATTTATAAGATCAAGGATCGGCAACTCCATCTGGGTTTGGAAAAAAGATCTGCCTTCATTATCAGAAGTTTCTTTTCTTAAATTATGGGTTAATTTTATAACATACTGTACATTAGAATGTATTGTATGTTAAGCAGAAAATTTTCTATCATCATGCATATTTATATTCATTGTGTTTGTATTGGTGTGTTTATTTGTAAGAGGGAGAAAGAATAATGGAATTATTTTAAATGCATTTTTGTCCCATATATTGAATGCAAAATATTTCATTGTTGTGCTTCAAGAGAATAACTTATTGTACACATTAATTTCAGTAGAGGCTGTCTTCATGCAAAACCACTTAAATATATCATAAATTAAAAGAATAACAAAACTTATTTAAAGCTAAAAAGCTTAGAGCTGTTCTTGAAAGAGCAATGATTCTAAATTACTACTGTCAATCAAATGTGATTTCCATCACAAGATTAAATCTATACAAAAGATCTGAAAACATACTTCAGCTGCCAGTAAATGACCAATCAAAAGACAATATAAATGAGTCATCGCATTGTAAGAAAAAACCTAACACACTGTGGGTGGCACTTTGTCTAACTCATAGATTCTTTTTTTTTTTTTTTTATTTAATTTCTTAAATGGAAGAGCTGACCATTCATTTAATCTACTTTTGCTTTAATGGGAAAGGTTTGGCTATTAGAACCCTTTGTCAAATAACAACCTTGAGATGAGACAGAGAGCTTTAATACTCTCAATATATTTGCTTAAGAGAAACACCATAATAGGATATGGGATAATCAGTGTAAAAAAAAAAAACCCAAACCATAATTTTAGGTAAACACAAACCTAACTGTCCAAGAATATATTTTATGAGGCTAAAAGGCCATGTCCACATTAAAATCGCCTAAAGAATGTGAAGGTGTATTATGATGTGTGAGGAAGAATTGATTTTCTTTTTGTAGTTGTATAACACAGAAGGCCAGTCAGATTATTCTCATTACCATAAAATCAATAAGTCCTAGTTTTGGTCCAAGGCTAGTGCTAGAGAATACACAAATAGCTGCAGAGGGATGAGAAAGCAGGGGAGAATATTTCTGCTGAATAAGGTTTGCATTAAATGAAATTGATATCTTAATTTTTCAAATTTATTTTTTGGATAAAGGTTCTTGGTGGTGGTGGTGGTAGTAGTACTAGTAGTAGTGTTAGATGGTTCCATCAAGACCTTGCCATGCTGCATTATGATTTCTTGCAAAAAGAACAGGAACATTCATGGAAACTTGCTGATTAAAGCACTTGATTATAAATTCCTGATCCTACTAAAGTCATGAGATTTTTAGATCAACAGAGAACTGTTGAAGGTAGTGCATGCAATCGCTGAACTGGAGAAGGAGGAGAGAGGAACAGGAAGAGGTTAGACCCCCATCTTAAGACTGTGGTGACTGAAAGGCAGAATTCCTGGGCAAAACTAGTCAAAATGAGAAAAGTAAACTGCAGAAATTTTGTGTATTTTTATTGTATTGTATTGCTTTTTAGCAAGAAGTAAAACAAAATTAGAGGGGGTTTATTTACATTTTAATAAGACATCATTGTCAAAAGCATTAATGTAAAAAAAGTAATTTTTTAAAATTCCGTTTGTGGGTTACTTGTTTAAGTAAAACCTGAAATAATGTGAATCACTTATTAAATAATCAGCAATAGTCCACCTTTTAAAATAGTCTCTTTGCAAATTTCTTGTAGATGGAACATTTAAAATTTGACCTCAGAAATTTGAGGTCAAGACACAATCTTGCTATTAATGCACTACACCCTGAAGACACCAGCATTGACTAAACTGTCACTGTGTTGGAGCCTGTCACTGTATTCTTGAAACTATCTTCCTCATGCTGACTTTCATAGGTTTTTGAGAGTACTCCTTTCATATGTGAAGTCAAGAAAAGCTATATATGCTTTACGTTACTGAAAAATCACAGCTGGTGAACCTCATGTTGGAGACCCAAATCGTAAGCAAGCAAAATCTGCTATAAGTTTTCAAAAAAATTTAATGAAGTGTGTTTCACTTTACTCCTCTGTGAAAGACATACACTACCTAGCTCAAAGACATTACAAAACTTCATGTTATAAATATATACTACCATATATTTTTATATATATATATATGTAAAATATATACTATAGATATATATTTTACATATAGGTGTGGGTTTTGTGTGTTCCTGTGTGTCTTCATGTGTATGCTTTGAAATACTCAACCCAAACTTCCCAACTGAATACAAAGTGCAGCTGGGCAACCAAACATTCCCTAACTATAAAAAAAAAAATAAAATTAAGTAGAAAAAAATTTATTATGTGTTTAAGGCTTGAGCTTCTCAATGTTATCAGTAAGTTAGAGCAAGATCATTCATGTTACAATCTAATGTGTCTAGTGGAAGTCTAGCCATATGAAGCTATTTTTTGCTTGGAGTAAAATACCACCTATAGTTATAAAATCCAGGTTTTGAACCCTCTATTGATTTCTGTCATCAGGTGGCCCTACTAAAATTAATCAGTCTGATCAGAAAGAATGCTACTGAACATCAGTCAAGGCTCACATGGTCTCAAAATACCTTTTAAAGAAGAACAAAGTAAGCTTTATATTTTCATGCATGAGTTAATAATCAATGCTATTACATGTTGTTTTGCAATAGCATAATGATAACCTCAACCACTGAAAAAATATGAACAAAAATAATATAATACAATTCTATTACAGAAAGGACAGGAGAAGATTATAATTGAACAGTAAAATAAAAAAAAAAAAACCAACAACCAGCAAACCCTGCTATAAGCATTTGAAAATCTGCTAAACTGATAGGGATAACCTTCTCAACAGTCTCCAAGGATGCAGAGATTGCAAAAGAGCTGCATTTTTTTTCAAAGAATGAAAAATCCCCAGACTTGCCCTAATGCCACAAACTATCTAATTAGCAAATCTCTTTTAAAACTGGGGGGGGGGGGGGCGGAACCAAGAGTGCTTTGTATTGTTTATACAATAGCTATGGAAAGACAAATGAGAAATCCAAAATATAGCCTTGTGACAAAAAAAAATAATGATTAGCAACATTTACTATTGATGATACCAACTGCTTGCCTGGGCAATGGAAGTTGCAATTATATGACTAATTAGTTTTATAATACTGTCTTCACTGTCTCTTTCTCCTCATAGACCTTTTTCTCCAGAGTCAAAGAGCAGAAAATATTGTATATAATGTTTTAGCTAACGTATATAGTGATATCGGCTAAAAAAATACAGGTTGTGAGAGGTTTTTCATTGCTCCTCAGACAACAGAGATTAACTACAAGGTTCACAGGTCACACACAATGCCTTCCAAATGTGTTATGGCTTTAGTCCTCTCCCCCAGTGTCCAAAGGAGGAGGGTAAGAGATGTATAATGATACAGCTTGTTGCGCAGTTTATGCTTGAAAGTGTCTGACTGAATTCATAGTGTCACAGACTAGGTCAGCAATAATTAGCAGTATTTTCATAGAGCTCAGTACCAAACATGAAGAAATGGTCCTTGGAGCATCTCTCTTACGGAGGCACAAAGGGCATATACTGTGGTTATGCTTTCAGTGACATGTCATATGCACTGCAGACAGCAGAGACATTTTTTGTTTTAGGGAAAACAAGGTAACGATTTACCAGGCAAGAAGACATTAACTACCATATAACAAGAATTTTTTTTTTTTCCTCTGTTATATTTAATTAAGCTAATTTAAAACCTATGCTGTAAGGGCATTGCATATGTTGTTATAGTAAAAAAAAAAAAAGTAAAAAATCAAAACTGGATTTTGCTAGCTCTATAGTCTACAGAAACAAGTTAAATTAAATCTACACGAATGACAAACAGCAAACCTAAATGAGACTTTTAGGTCTGTAAGAAGTTCCATAGAAATAGAAGGCAATTACAAGCATTGCAAACTACTTCAGAACAGCAGGAAATTAAATTTTACATTGCTATTGGATTTTTGTATAAAAAGTGTCAGAATGTTCAAGCCTACTAGAAATGTTACATGGAAAGTAGATCTAGCAATGCAAAGTGAGATTCATGCAGCTTAACTGCACAGCATGGACCTGCTTACCTGCTGTAATTCTGAGGTCTACTCTCATCATTCAAGATAAACAAGGGTTCATATGTATATTTGATCGTCAGCTGATGCAAAGTGGAATAGCTCTGCTAGCTTCTGTGACACTATGATGATGTTTATAATCAAAGAATTACGACTCTATGCTTTTTACAACCTAGCATTTTTAAATACTAAATATGGTAGAAAACTCTTTAAAAAAGAAACGGCTTAGGTAAACCCACAGGCAATCAAAATACGAGAGCAACAAAAGTGATCTTGCAATAAGAATTTTCACAGATTTCCATATCAATAAAATACTTGTTCTGTAGTTGTTTCAGTTTTGTAATTGGTTTACATGAATACTCAAGCAAATTAATTTATTCACAGGAATTCCAAGGAAACTTTATTACATTCATCAGATACTAGGCAATTTTCACAGGCTGTTTTAAACATCTAAACGTGAGTATCTTTATCAGAAAGCTGAGATATCTGCTTATATGATAAGAAAAAAAAAAGAGTTCCTGGCACTAAATTCATTCAGCAGCACATCTCAGACTGATTTTCAGACAAGGAGCGTGAAAGGCAGACATTGTCATACCAATTACTCACATAGAAAATTAAGCATAAAAAACATTGAAAGGCAAGAATTCTGCTTAACTTTCTCAGTTTTGAGTCACTGTCTTGACTTTGTCTCCACCTCACCAAAGTAACTCCTGCTACTCTCCTTGCTACTACATACCTCAGTCTCCCCCTGGGAGCTCTCTGGGGCAGGAGCCATTCGCCCCTTGCACAGCTACAGCACAGGGCTCTTTCCACTTCTGGTCTTTGCATTTGCAAAGCAGGACCCTGAAGCCTTGTGGAAGCTAATGTAGTCAAGAAAAACAACAAAAACAAACACATAAAAACCACACAAACAAACAGAAATGCAAGGTCTACTCGGGAAATATTTAGTGTCATATTTTAGATTTAGCTCATCTTTCAAATTTGCACTAGGGAAAGCAAACTTTTCTTCCTGATTCCATGTGTTTTGTCCAGCTAGCTTGAATCACTTTTTTTGCGAATCATTTCAGTAAAACTTGAATTTGCAGCAAACCACCGTATGGACAATCTGGATTTTCACTTTGTAGATTTGGAGATTTTCTCTTACCTGGGATGGTGTATTGTTGGCAAATTGAAACCGGGAATATAGTCTGTGTTCCTTCCAGATCTCCTCACCTTCTTTCTCCCAGCAAATCTCAGGTAACACTGTGTCCCAGTGAAGAAAACCCACAGTCTGTGTGCATGGTGGCTAAATATAGAAACTTTCAGGACATCTGAACAAAAGAAAAAGGAAAGATCATGCTTTGGGCACTTTCAAAACATTCAAGTAAGCAAACATCACAACTTTCACTTCCTCAAATATCAAAGTGAGCAAAATACTGAATTATATGCACTGCTGTTTTCGCAGAACTTTTAAAACACATTTATTCCTATTTTGTAATAGGAATAAAATTTTCCAAACAAAATTAAGGATTGAAACTCTGTGCTATGAATGACAGAAATGAATGACAGGCACCTTTCAACCCCAATGACACATAATCTGTGCTATAATTTAGAACAACAAATATGCCAAGAAAATCATGATCTGCTCAACTGACATTGATAATCAGGAAGAGAAGGAAAGATTGGAAAATGCATTATTTTTCATAAATTATTTGCTTAGCTCATGAGGAAAGAGACATAACCATCACAGTGACACTCTTGCATTGTAGTTCATGGATGACAGTTGCCATCATGCAGTATGCCAGAGTAGTAAAGAGTCTGCCTAAAGTTCATGTTACACTATTAAAAGAGTAAGACTAATAAATATTTATTATAATAAGTACTATCTAGTAATATTATTATAATAAATGCAACACAATTACATTGTTGGCTCGGCCACTTAAAAAAGTTCAGTTCACAATGGAAAATTATCCGTGCCACAAAGTCTCTTTCTCCCTTGCTTTTGTAGCAGAGTTTTTAATAGTATTCTCTCAAGGATATACAAAATTTTCAGTTCATATAGTTGCATGTACCTGAACTGAAGAATATTAGTTGGATATAACAGAGCAATTTGGAGTCCTGCTGCCTTTTTACTTCCCAATATCTTCTGGTAAAAAGTCTTTATTCACTGGGCTTATTTACTCAGCATTTTTCAATTGCTTTGAAACAATGAAGTTTCTTTACATTTTGGTTTCAATTCTAGCAACATGAAAAACACTGAGATGATCATAAACTTTGAATTAAGTATTGATTACTATTGACATAAGGGAAGAAAGGCTAAATTTCATTTACTATAGCAAAAATTATTGAGGAAAAAAAAAGAAGAAAAAAAAAGGAAAAAAAGATGATTTCCCAAAAGCCAAAAATTATTTAAGCTGCTGTTGATCTTATTGTCAAAGGTTAATGAACAATGACATAAGAAAGCAAAAAAGCTAACATTAGCAAAAATCAGATTATTCTATGGACTCTCTTTCACCCTCAATTGCTAATGGATGTTGTGGGTGAGGAAGGTCACTCTAACCTTATGTAAAAATGTTTTATTAACTTTAGCCTAGGACTATGGTATATTTTCTGCAGTCCTTTTTGTAACTGGATTATGTCTTTTTTTATATTTTTGAAAACAAGGCAAGGAACGGGTATTAGAGAATAGCTGTGACAAAGTGATCAGCTGTTGATAGGAGGAACAACAGATAAAAAAAGTACTATTAATACACACAAAAGACCATTGAGATCTTTCCATACAGGAATATTTAATATACCAACTGTGAATAAACTATTTTGGATAAAGGACAGAATTTTTCTGCACTTGAATCTCTGTGGGATTTACAGCAGGACTTGCATTTTAAAATAACAATAGTAGAAATGCCTTCTGTAAAGACAGAGTTTCCTTGATAACATGTTGCTGATCATCTGCCTTTTTGCATTAATGGTCACCTACACCTACTTTCTTTAACAGTAATTTTAAATGGAAACTAGTGCCCTAATTGCTCCCGTGTTATTGTCTGCCTGAGAATGAAGGGTAAAGCAGCTGCAACTTTGATACTATATTTTTCTCCAATGATGTTTCTGTAACTCTTTACAAATTATTATTCAGGGATATCTGGTCTAATTTCTAATCTTTTCCTTTCTCCTCAAGGCTACCCTTGAATTATTTAAGTCCCAATGATAATTTCAAACTAGAGCATGATGCTATGTCATACCTCTAGTGCGAAGCAGGGACCTTTACAAGAGTGCTGCTTCTGACAGTGCTACATCGCACAGTTCACCCTCACTGCACCAGCTGCTACCCTTTCCTACTGCGTTTCCCGTTCTCCTTTTCTACTGCATCCCATGAGTTACTTCAAAGTAACTTAGAAGCTGTCTTCAAAATGAGATACTGAATGGTATCTTGATGTGCCTCCATGGTGGAATGGGATGTTACCTTGCCTTTTTTCCACTAAGCTTCTCCTCAAAAATTGAAACGTCTTCTTTAGCTTCTTCTCAAAGCAGCTCTTACAAGGCATAAAGACTGTGTATACTTCAACAGCACCAGCAATAGGTGAACATACATTAAAGGAGAGAAACTCAGGTGAAGACTGTAAAATTTAGGCTGCAATTCTTTGTACTTCTGGACTTCAGTGAAGTAAAAAAAAAAAAAAAAAATTTTTTTTTCATGCAGAATTTTCTGAATTCTACCCCAGAATATGATATGCAAAACTATTTTTCTATTTTAGTGTACCCTGTTTCACAAATTCTATATTCCAGTGTTTGGTCTTCCAGTATACTCTAAAAAAAAGTAAAATGGATATGGCTTACTTTTCTTTTTCCTTTTTGTAAAAACACAATTACCCATGCAAAATTCAACAAAATAAATAATATGAATTGAAGACAGGTAATGGAAATTGTTTCATTATACTTGTGACAAATTATTACACTATAAAAATGAGGAAAAATAAATTACATTTAAAAAAAATCAGAAGAATGAAGACACCAGTGATTTTAATCAATTTTTCAACTTTGCATGTCACTTTTAGACAATTCAAACTGTCAAGAATATCCCAATAAAGAAAACCTAAAATGGCAAATTACCTTCTAAGATGAAATATTATTACTAGAAACCATCATCACAAAATATTACTATCTGTTGTACTAAAAATTAATTAAGAAATGATTTATTTGTCGCAAGAGTAACACATGGTCAAAATACACAATAAAATATAACTTTAATTTATTACAGTTGAAATTAAAGATTTAGATTATATGATGGAATAAATAATGCTGGTGAATTAACTGTATGCAATTATCTGTTCAATTCTACATTGAAAGAGCTAAGAGGAAATAAAATCTTCAATATTAATCCAATTAAAAGCTTTTTATAAAATTATTAGCTGACCACAGATTTTAGCTTCAATTCCTCTGTCTTTTGAAAAAAAAAATTTTAAAAAAATGCACAGTTCAAACTTGTGTGTGAGTGTATATAAACACACAGATATTCATATATGTTTTCTTTTGCCTGTTTTGAGATCTCCTTGGTGAAGGGAAGTTAGCTTCAGAGTAAGCTGATTTTGATTATTCTTTAATGTATTTCATACAGTAGTGATGCACAGTTCAAAACATCATTTGCTCTTCCAACGTTCTCTGTGCTACACATATCCACGAGAAGTAGAAACTCCAATAATGCTCAATATCACAGCTCCATTTAATGACTACCCTTTTTTGACATCTCACCAGTAGAGATTTATTTGACATGGGTCTAAAAACCTATGTTCATTAATTCCCAACACAACGGGAGGATTAACTTCTATTTGCTGATTTGTATGGATATATATAACAGAAGACTGTAGAGGTAATGTAGATGTTGACCTGATTATATCTTCAGCTATTACAGCTCAGACATGAATTGTAACAAAAAAAACCCCAACAAAACAACCCAAATAAACAAACAAAAAAGTTCTGAAGCATTACTTAGACTGAGCTGCATAAAATGGAGTTGTATTTTATAAGCAAATACATAAATAAGTATTTAGTAAGAGTTTTCAGTCAACAAATAATTGTTAAAATGTTTAGCCCTTGAAATCGTCTAGGCTCTCCACAAATGATATGTCCTTCCTATTCTACACACAAGGGAATAGAAAATTAAAGAAAAACATTTATAACTATATAAGCTAGTTTGCAGATTAAAGACTTTTTAAATAATGGATACCTAAAACAAAGCATGAGGAGGTCAGCAGCTCTGTAATTGATTCAGTAATTTGATTTGGTGAAATAGAAGTATTTTAAAAACATTTGGCTAAATTTAAATATTAAAACAGCCACAGGGTAAACCAAACTATTCAGAGTTGATATAAAGTACCAATTCTGAAAGGTACTTTTTCTTATTAACAGCACTCTATTAAGGCTAGTTTCCTGTACATTATACAAGAGGATTGAGATCAAGAGAAGCAGTCCCTGACACCTCTCAGCTGCTGCCGCTTGCTCTTATGACCTTTCTACCCCACCCTTCTTGTTTCAGCAGAAGTGTCTGGGTAGCCATGCGGTAATGTAAAGTGTATGCAAGTTAAAACTAGCCTGGGAATAAATAAATAGACGAAATAAAAATCCAGGTTGCTCTTTTCAGTAGCGACTAGTACTAGCTGAAAGTGCATGAAAGCATCCTGCATCCTTTACATCTTCTTTTTAAAATTATTTTTATTTGTTTGTTTTGGTATGTTCTTCTCATTGTTCATTTAAATGCTTAAATCCCAATTTAAGCAGATATGTAGCTGACAATTTATGAAATCACTTGTTCGTAAAAGCCACGCTGAAATCATACACTATGATTCCAAATTTAAGTACTACTAAAAAAACCAAACAAAACTTAACAAGGAAGTTTCTCACACAATTTTGATGTCTGCACAAAATGACTGGTAAATTTTTCTATTACCTAAGCAGGAATAAAGCAGAATATAAATTAGGACTTAACTACAAAGTTGCAGCTGATCAGTACTTCTTCAAACCTAACCAAACAGTGCAAACTAAACAAACCACCTATTCCTGTTACTCAGCCTTTTCTTACCTTCTGAGTCAGAGAACAGTTGAAGATGTGTATTTCAATCTAAAAAAAATTAAAAAAAAAAAAAAAAAATTCAAGTAAATACAGAGTGGGACCTGCATGAAAATTAAAATGCAAGTTTCTGATTATTTATTTTAAAGCAGTTTTCAGACATACAGGTGAACAAGTGTTAGGGCTACACAGGTAGAAATATCTGGCACGTGGATGTGTATCTAAAGATCTTAAGAAAAACCTAGAAATCATTTATGATAAATGTAATAGTTGCAGTACCAATTTTGATTACATAATATTAAGCAGAATTATGTGCATGAAAGGATGATTTTCTTTGTATACATTAAGATGAGATGTCTTCAGTGATCTTTTAAACTAATTGATGGGATAATTCTTTGTCCCTTGGGAAATAAGGTTTCATTTTTTAGTCATTTAATTGATCCTTCTCTTAATCTGTCTAGAATAAAATTACCTTAAACTTGAATCCATTGAAGATACACCAGTGTGAGAATGGTGGAAATGAGAACAGTTTCATTCCTTTTAGCAGCTATGCAGCCAGGTAGAAGTTTATGAATAAACATGTCTGCAGAAATGTTCAGATTATACTAACACTACAGATGTGAATTTTTTAAAACCCAGTGGCACAAATTATAATAAAGGGGCACACCTGCCATTGATAGCATAATAGAGGGTCTTTTTTCTGTCTGTGCAGCAATTAAATCTCCAACTATTTAACACTTCTCCAGCAATAAGACCCCAAAGACATCAACTTGTATAGCTGTTCTCTGCATATAATGGCAACTTGGTTTAAGTACCTCTTGTTCATCTTGTAAAGAAGGTAGTGCACTTCACTTTAGTCTTTCTATAACCTCTTCCTAAAACTGTGGCCTCTCAGGAAGGAAAGTGAGGATTTTGCAGAATAATCTTACCTTGAGAAAATGGTTTCTTTATGATTTAGATTAGAAACTCCTTCTCTTTTTGAACATGAAGGACATTAAATAAGCCTATAACATGTAATGTTTCAAAGCAAAACAATTAATAGTATATGGGTTTAATGCTTTCTTAATTATTTTACATTATCTCAGAAACTTAGTATATGATAACACTACTATAATCACTAGCTACTGAAAATTCAGTCAACATTGGGTTGTCCTCAAACAGACCAATGTTTTGTATCCAGAATAAATATTTCTACTTAATGTTTAAATTATCTTCTGCGACTAAGTAAAGTACAAAACTATATCTTTGGTAAAACATTACAATATAGTTCCTAGGAATTTAAGTCACAATTATATACTATATTAACTTAGAAAATATGTTCTAAAATAAAGTAATTAATATTCAACTTTTTGTTTGTATTTAACTGAATTCATAACTCCAGTGTTTAATGGTAAACATGCTCTGTGAAATAGCCATGAGATGAGACTCTGCTGATCCCATGCAATATTGCATTTATCTTTTTTTTGACCTTTTCAACTAAAGTCTTCTCCAATGGAGGTGCTGCTAGACTGGTGAAATGGCAGTTCATATATAGTTTTCCTCCTTTAAAACTGAATTACTACAGAACTTTAATTATATTGTAATAATGGGGGGGGGGGATTATTAGTCCTCAAAGATGATCTTCTTTATCTTTCAATACAAGTACAAATACGTATCTTCTTGGAGACAAGAGAGAATAGATGGATTTAAGAAACACTTCTCTGATCTGGCCATAGTGGATCAGAAATTGCATCCAAGCAGGAGCAAACACTTTGAAACTAGAGTCCTCTGTGCACAGGTGTTCTGGAGAAAAGAGGAAACGTGCTGTGAGAGACTGTCTGAATGAGGGTACTGAGAAGAGACTTACAGCTCTAGATTGGCAGTTCAAAATCATCCCCCACAAAACCTGTTACCTTGAATGACTTGATTCTGTAGCCTTGGTGGAACTCTTTTAGAGGACCTCACCATGGCAGAAAAAGCTGGGCTCCGTTCTTGTCCCTGTGGGAAGTAGGCTACAGAGGACAGGACTTGACTATTCAGGGAAAGAGAAGGAAAAGAGGTTGATGATATATGTAGCAGAACACAGATGCTCTGGGATAGTGCTACCATGGTCCCACTTTTGCTTCCTCTTATTTTGACCCCAGTCAGATTTTTTTTTCTTCCCCCTCTCCCCGCCCCAGTCAAAGGTTATACCTGAGAATGGGAAACAGGGGTGGTTCTGAGGGAGGATGGTGAACTGCACTGTCCGTGGCAAATGTGAGGATCACACGGATGTTGGCAGTTCAGTATTGGGTTCTGGCACCAAATGTCTGAACAGACAACTTTGAGCTCAGCAACGCGTGGATGGCCTAGCTCTGACACGAGAGCTGAAGGCTCTGAGGTGGGAAGAGATTTGGAGTGGATGGTTAGGAAGCGAGTCACCCACAGGAAACATGACTTGATTAGAACCAGACTGTAGTCAAGCCTTGGAGTGGGTGAGAGGAAGGCTGGGAGGGTCTCTGACTAGAACCTGGGAGGGTGAAAAGGAGATTTTGAAAAGGATGACAGGGGATTGTGAGTTTAAGTAATTCTGCAGAGCTGTTAAGAGGGGCTTGAGCCTTTTTGGAGTGGCTAGAAAGCTCAGGGAGCTGCTATCAGGAAGGACAGGGGCAGCTGTAAGGAGTTACTGACCCACCTGGGCACCTTCATCCAGAACCTTGCTTGGGTTACATGCTGTCCCCTTCCACATCCTCATTTGCTGTCAAAAATGCAGTAACTGCCACATAATGAAGCCCTCACTGCTATTCCTTTAAAATTTGGTTTCTTAAACATTTATGCAATGAGTAGGAAGTAGATTCATTATACCACTTTAAAAACTTGTCTCCAAACAAATGTAGACTTAGTATCACAAATCCAATGTTTTCTAAAATCACCACCCTCTTAATTGTCAAGTGCAGGAAGTAATTGTCACAATGATTCATCAAACTCATTTCATTTCAGGAATATTTTTAGGTGCTAGTGAGTTAAGTGATAAGGAATATATGTTGATATTATAGAAAGGTGAGATGCGAAGATTTGAGGCAGCTATTTAAAATCTGTGAGCTGGCCAGCACCTGTGTCATAGGCATATCTCCAAGCAAAAATAAGTGAAATAAGATTTACCAGATTTTGATGTCAGTGGTGTTAGGTTTAGGGTTTACGTATGTGTGTTTGTGTAAGACAGAAAGAGTCCTTGCCATTAACAGGCTGGGAACTGGCACTGGTCTGCCAGTACAGACTACAGCTAGCTTTCTAAGGGTATAGTAGCCTGCAAATCCAAGAGTGACATTTTAGCCTCAGAAGCAAAATTTCACAGTTTCATATGTATGTATGTAATCACACAAACGAGAATGTTTTGTCTACTTGCTACTGTCCTCCCATTGACTTAATTTCATTTACAGTTGAAAATTGAAAAATATGCCAAGAAAAAAACCATACCTGCATTTTTAGTGTGTTTCTATCGTACTTAGCACAAGGCTCATAGAGACATATTTTGCTCAAAGAAAGATAAGACTGTGGACATTTAAGCTAACCCAACTGTGTTTAATATTATTCAGGATCTAGTATGTAGTGTATAAATATTGGCTATCCCTTGGATATACATATTGAATGATGAAATTATCATAGAACTTGATTTTTTAAGAGGAATGAAAAAATATGAATACAAGAAAGAAGGAAAATAGACACTGAAACAAAAGAAGTGAAAGAAGAAAGTGAAAAAACTGATGGGAAAGATTAGGAGAACCTTAAGGTGTGAGGAAAAAAAATCTGCTTCCAATAAGGAAATCATGCTTCGTACTTTTGTGGTATATTGATTTTCAAACCTCATTCCAACAGAAAATTATTCTGATGAAGATGCTCTGTTCTACTCTTTGCATATGCTGCTACTGCTCCTTCTTAAAATAAACAGAAAACATGAAGTCATGTTACTGACCGTGAAAATATACTCTTCAAAAGATTAACCAAGCTGGTGGTTTTAGCAATCTAGTTGCATCATTTCTCCCATCCATATTTCTAGTCTTTTCCCTTGAACTATTTCAATGAACTATTTCTCTTGTCTGCTTCCCTTTTCTCTCCCAAAAACCTGAAGCAATGGAAAACAAAGAATAAACAATTTTATCATCGTCTTCTTCCTTTCACTTCATAAACATGACTTACACAGTTCCTCTGGGTTTTTTTCCTCATTAATTAATTGCCAAAAGTTAGGGCTTTTTTTCACTTTCCTGTAAAGAGAAAAATAAGCACACTCGTGTTACTGCAAGACAACATCACTGCTGAAGTGTTTCTGGAAGCACAGCCTGCACTAAGTTAAACCTGCAGCAGAATTCCCCTAGGAACAGGCTGCTCTCTAGAATTAATAAAAGCTCAGCCCCTGTTCTGTGGTCTACTACAGCCTTATTCAGAAGTAACATTTTGAATTACTATTCACCATTTTGAAGCCTGAATCCAAGTCCACTTGAGCCAAATGGAATATTTCCTTTTATTCACTGGGCTTTAGCTCAGAAGCAAAAAGTTCCTTTTCAACACTGAATTTCAAGCTCTCTTAATACATTTTTCCAATACCAACAGCTTTTATACTTTCAGTAGAGATACAGCAGTTTCTTCTACTAATGCTGCTCCAGTAGAATTGCCTTTGACATGTCATCATAAGGTACATACTGTAAATAGAAGAATTGGTAAACAAAGCCACAGCAAAGCTGTTTGATAGCATAAAATCTGCACTAAGCTGTACATTTTATACCAAGAAGCTTTACTATGGGAGTTGCAGTGCTCTAATTCAATTTGTGAGCATAGTATTGAATATTAACATGAAGCTAAAGCATTGTTCTGGTGCATACTGTAGCTTTACAGTTCAAAAAGCTTCAAAACATGCAAGTTAAACCAAATCAAACTGTCATTTTAGAACACATAGCTGACTAATATCTATAATGAAATGAACTATATTAAATAAAAAACACCCTTATTCCTCTATTGTCAACACAGAAATTAACTTGAGGGAAGCGAGCAATAGTATTTATATGCAGCTGTAGTAGGAATTTTACTTTACATTTGCATATAAAAAACTTGCATTCCAGCAAAGCAAATGGCTGATAAATTGCCTTACATGTAAATATTGAATATTCTTATGCATCTTAAAAGAATTCAGACAACTTTTAACATAAATCTGAAATTTCACACAAGGATAATTTTTATACCCTTTAATTTTTTTAAGCATTTTTCTCAGAGAGATTTGTTAATGAATCTTGTCAAATGCTTTTAAATTAAAAAGTGTATGAAATTAAAATTTGGTTCACTTTTTTTCAGTCTGTTGCTCTTTTTCATTATTGACTGATATGACTTCAAAAATTGTTTAATTTTATACATTTTCAAGAATAGTGATTCCTGAAAAGATCTGAAGTAGCAACGTTTTTCCACCCAAGATTTCTAGTACTTTTCCTTGCCTTGTACACTGAAAGTTTGTGTTCTATACTATTTTTCAGCTTAGCCATGTACAGAGCTACGTTAGGACAGTATTTCTGGTATCACCAAGCAAACGTTACTACATATTATTTGCTATTTCTGAGAATCCAAACTGAAAACTTGATCTATCTGCTTGACTTTGAGAAAAAAGAAATACAGCAATGGCCATTTATAAGTTCAAACCAAAGATATACTTGGTGCTACAGCCTGTCTCCACATACTCACAACAGAGGCTCCCTTGCAGACATACTCCTCCAGACTGCATCTTCTTGCATCAGAGTCCTCAGCTCTGAGCATTTTTATTGCATTTTCCTTGATGGTCCCAAGGTCTTGTTTTGAAATTGACAGTGAATAATTTCCCTCCATTCACCTTCACTATCCCTCTCATGATTTTATAAACCAAGATGTCATATATCTGCCTTCATATGATTTATACGGACTTTTTATCACATTTTCTGCCATTTCCTTTTTTACAGCCAACAACATCCTAGTCAAAGTAGTCATGCCTCCTAGAGAAGCTGCTCCCTATCATTTGCCCTTACTAACGTAGCAGCTCAGAATGGGGAAATCTGAACTACGCAGAATGGCCAAAAGGTGGATGCACCATGGATTTATGTAGTACCCTAATGATGTCCTCATTTGTCCTCTATTCCTTTAAATCCTAGAAACCTGTGGTGGGTTGACCCTGGCTGGATGCCAGCTGCCCACCAAAGCCACTCTATCAGTCCCCTCCTCAGCTGGACAGGGAAGAGAAAATATAAAAAAGGGCTCATGGGTCAAGGTAAGGACAGGGAGAGATCACTCACCAATTACCATCATGGGCAAAACAGACTCAACTTGGGGAAAATTCAGTTAATTTATTACCAATCAAATCAAAGTAGGGTAAGGAGAAATAAAAGCAAATCTTAAAACAACTCCCCTGCCCACCTGCTTCTTCCTGGACTTAACTTTACTCCCAATTTTCTCTACCTCCCTCCAGGTAATGGGGGTTGGGGTTAGTTCATCACACGTTGTCTCTGCCACTCATTCCTCCTCAGGGGGGACTCCTCACACTCTTCCCCTGCTCCAGCTTGGGTTCCCTCCCACAGGAGACAATAATTCACAAAATTCTCCAATGTGAGTCCTTCCTGCGGGCTGCAGTTCCTCACAAACTTCCCTGACGTGGGTACCCCGCGGGGTCACAAGTCCTGCCAGAAAACCTGCTCCACGTGGGCTTCTCTCTCCACAGGGCCACAGGTCCTGCCAGGAGCCTACTCCAGTGTGGGGTTCCCACAGGGTCACAGCCTCCTTCGGGAACCCACCTGCTCTTGTGCGGGGTCCTCTCTCCACAGGCTGCAGGTGGATATCTGCTCCACCGTGGACCTCCCTGGACTGCAGGGGGACAGCCTGCCTCACCAGGGTCTTCCCCATGGGCTGCAGGGGAATCTCTGCTCCGGCACCTGGAGCACCTCCTCCCCCTCCTTCTGCACTGACCTGGGGGTCTGCAGGGTTGGTTCTCTCACATGTTCTCACTCCTCTCTCCGGCTGCAGTTTCTGTGCTGCCGCAACTTTTTTCCCCTTCTTAAATGTGTTATCCCAGAGGCGTTATCACCACCATCACTGATGGGCTTGGCCTTGGCCAGCAGTGGGTCCAACTTGGAGCTGGCTGGCAGTGGCTCTATCGGACATGGGGGAAGTTTCTAGCAGCTTCTTACAGAAGCCACACCTGTAGCCCCCCTGCTACCAAAACCTTGCTATGCAAACCCAGTACAAAACTCGTAGCACTTAAGTGTGCTTTCTTGATGCTTACTGAGGGTACACATTAATCCACCGGCTTACCTGAGCGTTAGTAAAGCTGCTACACATCTTCTTCATTATCACCTTTCCTTGTCCCAATCTCATTTAGAAAGTGGGCAGCAGCAGAACAAACAGTAGCTAGGCCTAGTACACAAAAACTAGATGTTGTTCTGATGTTGCTGAATAATGACTTGCCTTATGGGCAAAAATGTATACCAAAATGCACAATTCTTTGTATAAAGAACAACCTTTGAAAAACTGCCTCTGCTGTACTTACACAAGGCACACTTCATCTACCTCCATGAAGCTCAGCCAAAAATTCCTCACCAGAAACAATTTGCTCTTTCATGTATCCTCTCTACATGATGGAAATGCATGAGCTGTGAAAATTTCACAACAGTTGACAAGCCTGGATGTCTCTTATCTTGATATTCATCCCAACAGAGTGACAGTATCTCAAAGCTGAGCCAATATCCTACACCTGGTATTAATCTCCATTGTAAAAAAATGAAACATTTATTCAGTTAGGCATTTAAGTAACTGGACTATGTCATACTTAAGGAGACTGTACTGTCCTACATGTCTAAAATGGGGAAGGGAAAAAAGAACAATAATCAAATTTATCCCCTGAATGTTCTGAAATGGTGATTGAGGTTTTGCACGTACAGGCATTGCTTCTGTTGAAAAGTTTTTAGGATGAAGTTCCTGTTGTATATCATTGTGGGGTTTTTTTTTTTTTTCAATCCCTCACACTTCTGTGTCTCAGCTGATATTTTTTTCTGTGGCCTAAGGATGTCAAGAACTAATTTTTTTCACTTTCATCATGACTACAAATCCTGTGACTTAAATAATACACAAAGCATGAATGGATTCTATCGACAGGGTCTAAACCCAATGAGACAAATATAGACAGGCATATAAATTAATAAAGGGGAGGGACATTTTCAGGGACCTTATTAAATACTGAATAACGTTTTTAACTAGATGTCTCAAACAACAGAATTATTTTGCTCTGAATGCAAACTAATCTTCAGAGGTATTTGTTGGGGTTTTTTTAATCTTTTTTTTTTATTAACTTGTTAACTTGATATTTATTTAAGCTTTGATTCTTTTAGTTTTTGATTACATAGTCAAAACTGCTCGTGGCAGTAATTGCACATCCTTCCTTAGAGATCCCCAAGAAATCTCTAACCTCTTCTCTCTTTACTGAATGTTAAAAAGTTGTTGTCGGTATGGTAACTGATTTGCATTTCAGACATCTGTTTAAACCAGTGTCAAAATTACAAAATTTTATGATGTTGAAAACACGCTTTTTTGGCTTCTTTGTCTGAGAGAAGCTGAAACTCAGCCACTTTAGGGTGGTAGCATTTTCCATTGGTCACACATAAATTCATCTTCTAAAGGATGACTTTTACATCTTGATTGTTGAAAAGGATTTTTTTTTTTTATTTAGGTTCTTTCATAGGCTTTGTCTAGCCCAATCTGGCAAATGTGTCCAATACTCTATGCAAAAACTAGTACATTCTCACACAAACAAATGCTTAGGTCATGGTTCATCTTGCAACCAAAAGCATAAAAGAAGTTTTTTTCCAATAGTAATTTTTTCCAAACAGTAATTCTAAGGCATAATTTTTCATTAATAGCTGCTCTCTGTAGAAGCATTTGTGCTTGCAGAATCATTTTTAAAGATAATAAAAGTGAACTAGATGGTGATTTGTTAACTTTGCTCATTTATTTCTTCTATTTTTCTGAGAAACTGGTTTTCATTCTTCTTGCAAACTGTCCCATGAACAGCAATAAGCTATCCTGTATTGCTCATCAGATTTAATAACTTTCCCAACAGATAACTGGGAAAGTCCCCTCCCTTTTTAGAAGACCCCTCTACTCTCTAACAAAACCAGTCAACGCAACAACCATTCTTCTCTCCCCTAACATCAGAATATAGGGATGGCCATTCTGCTTCAGAACATCCTGCCCAGGACTCTTTTTTCAATAATGACAATAAATGTATGCTTAGCAAAGAGCAAATTAGGCTATTCTTTAGGTATTAATAATTATTATTGTTAATTATTATTATTATCATCATCATCATCATCATCATCAAGAATCAGTATTAGTATTAGGTATTTTTTTCTTGTCTCCAACTACTTTCAAGTCAGGAGCCTTATTAAAACTGTGTGAGAGACTGAAAGAGTTCCTGTCTCAAACATTGTGGTGGGACAAGTTCTGCTTAAAGACAAACCCTGCACAGCAAGGAACCAAGATGAAAAGCCCATCAGCTTAGACATCAGCAACAGGAGGGGGAGGGCATGCTGGAGGGTGTGCAGCTCCCTGTTCTGATGAGCTGTTCTGATACAAAGATCAAACAATGGCCACGTCTGCAGGGAAGGACAACTTACTCCCAAACGACCCCCAAGCCCAAAGGCTCACAAACTGCTCATTAGCCTGACGAGTTTGGGTGCCCACCCAAAGGAGGAGCAAGGATGATAAAAGGACACAAATTGAAATCCCGGGTGTGCAAGCCCACTGGGACTGGACCCTTCAGCTGACTGAACCAATGCTGGACCCAGGACCAGTGAAATCTTTCTCTCTTCCTTTTTCTCTCTCTGTTGTCTTCTCTCTTTCCTTTTCCACAATCTCTACACCTCATCTGTTTCAAGTCATAAACCACTGACCAAGTCTGAGACTAAGAGTAGATCCAACCGCCCCTGGGCCCTTCCCTGAGGAGGATTCTAGAAAGCAAGGGGGTCTGCTCTGAACCTCTTGACTCAATGGGAGGGATGTCCTTATTCCCTGAATTGATGTATATGGTTACATGGTTTACAGAAGTAGTCTTATGCCAATTCCTGTTGTGAGAAACCCTGTCACCTACTACGACGCCTCCCCAGTTCAGTTTGCTTTTGTCACGAATAAAATCTTTAACTGATCATTTGGTGTCATTTCACTTTAGTTTAGCCCGAGGGAATTTCAAATTAAAACACAACTCCAAGGTCTGTCCAGTCTGGGTTGTGACAAACTAGTAAAGTTTATCTGTTTAGTTACTTTGGTAATGCCAGGTATTCTTTTCCTTTAATTCTAGTGGAAATCTGCCATACCAGTATTGTGCAATATCATCAAGTGTATTAATACAGCATTTGCATAAACTAGGAAGTTGCAGAACATGAGAGGTGCATTGCAGAGGAACAGCATGGACAAGGCACTGGTAATACACTAAACTGGTCAAATATGTCTAACTATATTATTGTATATAGTCTAATAGCACATATTTCGTCTTAATTTTGGCAAACAAATCAGTTCTGTGTAGAACAACAGTGACAAGAATAAAAAAAAAATGCAGTGGATGTTGACCTCTGGCTTATAATAGTTGTTTTGAATTAGCTAAGGTTCCTGTGGACAAAAACAGCACAGGCATGGATGTCATAACTCTTCCATGAAGCAATTTAGAGAAGTCTACAAATAATTTTAAGCAATATTAAATTTTTCCATAAAAGGTGGAAATATTTATTTTACCTCATAACAAATCATTGTGTTTTCTTCAGCTGCAGCATCACAGAAATTATAATTCAAGATTTAATGCTCTGGCTAAACAGTGTATTCCTCACAAAGTCTGCCAAATGTTGGTGTTTCAATGATGTGAGAAATGTTTAAATTTCTGAATATGAAAACCAGTCCTAACTTTTGACATAAGAATTTTCAATGTTTCTACATCTTGTTTCTTTAGAAATGAACAGTTTTTAGTTTTCACATTCTGACTAGAGGTGACAAAAAGTAGCAACTGTATGCAGGACAGGTACAGCTTTGATTGGAAACCATGTCCAAATTAAACAGAACCAGTTTTTTAAGCTTCATTATAATCTTAATTAGGAACTGAATTTCTTTGTTTGTTTTGTGTCACCTAGAACTCATTCTAAGAGCTACAGCATTCTCAAAAAGCTGAAGACTATGCATTTCAAACATGATACTCAACAAAATAACCACCCCCAAAATAACCCTCATTAAACCCTCACTGTCACTGTTTTTCATAAAATTAGATTCTTACTGACCTTACCGTTCTTTCAAACAAATTATAAAATGTTGGCAAATTAATATCACCGAAGCTGAGCACTCTTTATTCAGATAACAGATATTCACGACCAGGTTTTCCCCACAGTGGCCTGCTTGTCATGGATGAACACTGTCTCTGGAGGGAAAATTCAAGGCTCACGTTGGTTCAGATCTTGTTCCCTCTACTGAACTTCCCAAGAACAGTGCTCATAGGACATGGTCGTCGTAGGAAATGTATCTGAATAGCTACCCACTGGGAAATACGTTGTTGTCTTCTACTAATGCAGGGAATTTTCCTGTGCAAAGAACTTAATCACTAATTTATTGTAAATGCTCTAGAAATTATAGGCTTTCACACAAATGCTAATGAAAGTATGTGTCATAAGAATGAAAAGAAAACTGAGTCTCCTTATAAAAGAATGACATCATGTGCCATCCTCATCTCAGACAGTCAAGCACTGCTTCTGCGAAGTAACTCTATTAAAGACTTCTTGTATGAGCTGTGTCACTACAGGGCAAGGTTTACATGGGCTCATAATTCTGTAGAAAGACTTTTCTTAAACAGGATGAAAACATATTTGGAATCAACGCCCACAAAACAGCAGCGTGATGCAGGAAGTACAGCAGAGAGGTGGTTTGCTGTCATTGTTTTCACAATTTCTTGCGGAGGAAGGGCAGGGCTGCTAACAAGCCCCCATGTTTCTAGGACAGGCATCAAACCCATTGGGAGGAGGGCATAGCGCTGGAGCAGGGGATTGCCCCCTCTCTACAGCTGAGGAAATACAATTACCTCAGAATAGGGAAGAAGAGACAATTACTGTATCAGCACTACCTCCAAAAAAGGGGCACATTTTTGCCTAATGTAATGACGTTTCTCAACATCTTGGGTACCATTTCTCATGGTTATTTTCACAGGCGGCCCTAACCTACAAACTCAAACTGAAGCTTTTTAGCAAACATTTTAGAGAAACTTTCAGCAAACTTCCCCTTCAAGAGATATAATACACCTTACCAATTAATTTATTGCTTTGAATATGTATAATTACTTGGCTCCTTTATGCTGACTCCTCAATGAATGCTATTTATACAATGTATTTGTTTATGCAAATGAGAAGAAAGTGAACTTAATGAAATGTAAATCAAAACCACAAAGATAAAGCACAGTTCAGGTCTTTCTACAGAAATATGGAAGGCAGAAGCGTAATGATGGCAGGGTTTATTGCTGTTTTTTTCTCTATGACTAATACCTTATTGCTATAACATGAGTACGGGCTAGGGCAGCGCAAAGAAGTCAACATCCAGTGTCTGCATTTAGAGTACAATATTAAAATGAGAAAAAAAAAAATCAAGTAGTTCATGATTAGGATGAAGATACAAGGTGTTTTTTCAGCTCTACTTTTGAATAAGAAAGATGATACCTATGTGACCAGAGGAAGGGGAGTGGGGGGTGGGTGGCGGGAGGGGCTGGAGCAAAAAGCTTATATTTACAGACTATATGTGACAACCAGATAATCATAGAATCATTTAGGTTGGAAAAAACCTTTCAGATCATCAAGTTCAACCGTTAACCTAGCACTGCCAAGTCCACCACTAAACCATGTCCCTAAGCACCACATCTACACACCTTTTAAATACCTCCAGGGATGGTGACTCAACCGCTTCCACTGGGCAGCCTGTTCCAATGCTTGACAACCCTTTTGGTGAAGAATTTTTTCCAAATATCCAATCTAAACCTTCCCTGGCGCAACTTGAGGCCGTTTCCTCCCATCCTCAAGTCTTTTTTTTTTTTTTTTTTTCCCCCCTCTGGGAGAGATCCTTAAAATCCACTAATAGTCTGACCCGTTTATGCCACAAGAATTACCTGTAAGCCATAATTTATGGAAACAAGGAAAAGAAAAGCACAGCCTAACTAGAAAAAAGCAGAAGAAAACATTGTTGAGATCTCTATATTATTAACAAAGAATATTATGTACAGCAGTTAGGCCACATAATAAAGTGGCCTGCCTTGCTTGCCTTCTGCAAAGTCAAACATCTTATTGGAATGATTTTCCTCCAGTTGTTGTTGATCAGAGATTTGAATGTGCATCCTGGAGAAAACTGATATTTTGACTTTCTTTTCATTTTAAAATCAGTAAGAAAAATAGGTCTGGGGTTTTTTTTGTTTGTTTTTTTTTGTTTTTTTTTTTTAATGAAACTAGTGATTCCATGGTTCTTTTCTAGGCTGTAGTATGACTGGACCCCAGCTCCCAAGATTAACCACAGAACAAATTTTTCAAGAAAATTATGATTTTGTGGAAATTGTAGTTCCATTCAAAAGCCAGTGTGACAAAACCAGCTTTTGATGAGCTCTAAGAACCATTTCTTTTCAGCCTACTGTTTCTTTGTTCCTCCCTACTGTCTGTTCTGTGGAACCATGCCTGAAAGCTGTAATACACTTACCAGTCACACAATTTTAAATAGAGTTGTGCTATCTAACAGCTTTGTGAACCTGGAGTGTGTCCATGACTCTTGAGATAAGCAGTGCAAGAGACCTACTGTACCATTCTCCTTCTATGACTGTTATTTCTTATTAAGGTATATATTTGAAAAGAAAACTAATCTGATGTTATTTCTGATACCTATTTCTGATATTAGTAACTCATATACCCACTAGTAATTTACAATTTTATTCTGTAGCATACAAACAAAAATTTATCTTCTTAAAAAGGATTCTTAACTTTTTTTAATCTTTTTTTGACTAAAAACTATAAGTAACCAAACCAGTCTTGTCAATCATAGTGCATTTTACCTGTCACAGAGGGTGAATTTAATTGCTTTAATTAAGCTGGAAATCAAACACAGATCTGACCATATAAAGGGAAACAACCCCATTGTTGTTAAAAATGACAAAGTGTGAAGGTCACAACTTACATATTAATATATTCTTCCATGTGACCTTCAGTTGTAAACAAAGAATATTAAATGCTCTTATTCATCCTCTGCTAATGAACATATATTACTCTGGAGTCTAATGAATAGATAAAACATCTCCGTTCATCAAATATTTATAAAAGTAATATTTTCTATGCTTACCAATTAAAAGGGTATTTTATTACACATTTAGAGCATGCCAGCTTCAAAATCCTTGGAGACTAGGTGCCTGAGAGCGCCAAGAAATGAAGACTAGTATTCAGCTCATTATCTTCACATGGCTATTTTCAATAAACAAATATGCAAATGTACTAAGAAAAATAATATTTGGCCAAGGGAATAACCAATGGGTTTACTTACTCCTTTTTCAATCACTGGTCTTGCAATAACTGATGATTTCAGTGTTCTCTGAACATGTGTAAATAGTAGCCCACATCAATGCTATATGCAAGGAATTTTTTCTTACTGTCATCCCATTAAAGCCATCATCCAAATAAACATAATACAATACAATAATTTTGTTTGGTAAGTACGTACAAATATGTATGTACCTATAAGTAGTATTTAATATCATAAAAGCATACAATATAATTGTCTACATGGTATGTTTAGAAATATTCATGTGTATACACAGCTTGTATAGCCCGTCCTACTCACCCTTTGCACCTGACAAAAGTTAAATGTCTTAGGGGCACAAAGGTTCACATCTATACAGCAAGCTGAAATACTGATGGTAGGTGCTATCTATTCATACACACATACTAATACCAAAAAATGCAACAAATAGTCTGTGTGGTTCTTCTTAGCTTTTGCAACCATGTCAGCTTTGGTTTTTGGATATGCCAGTAACTTATGCATAGATTTCAGCAACCAAATATTTTCTCTTCTGTTTTTGTTAGTTTGTATGAAAATAACTGTCACATAATTTACTGATTCTTTAAAACTTTTAGATTACTAATAAATAGAGCAGAGAATATTTTATATGTGGAGTAAGTACTTTTCTTGGGAGGGGAAAGGCGACAAGCCTTTACAATTAGATTATCTTTAGTGAATGTCCAAGCAATAAATTTTGATAAACAACAGTTTAGACATCTATCTTGCTTCTTTCTGGCATCAGATGGTGGAAACTGCATTTCCATAACAAGCACATACCTGAAACACCCAAAACAGTCAACCTTAAGAATCTGTTAAAACTGACATATTGCTTTGGCTTTCTTGCATTAAGCTAGCAAGAGCAAACAAAGATTTATTGTGCAATTTACATGGGAAAAAAAGTCAGTTTTTTCTCCAATGCAGGACACTGGTGCCCTCTGCTGTCAATTTCCTGAGTATCACGGGCTTGCTTTTTTTCTCTCCAGTACCAGTCAAATTGGTTTCAAACTGCTCTTAGTGTTTCACAATTACGCTTGGAAGCTATGGCGCAAATGTAAAAATAAGTGGTTTGTTTTTCCTTTTCAGCTTGTACTGCCTCTGTCAAGAAATAAATGTTCCAAAGAGCTTCATAATTTATCTGCCCTCTATAAGTGGTTATCGAGCATTACATCCAAACATAACGCACAGCAAATAGCTAAACACGCTCTCTGGAATTTTTCTGTGTGTCCTGAGGTTTGTTCATAGCCTTAAGAAAGTAGTTGGTGGGGTGCAGGTTTGGAGCCTCTGTAAGGTCCTGTTCAAAACTTTCTCAATCCAAAATCCTAAGAAGTCAATGAAAGCATTTCTAAGGATTTTAACATACTCTGGAGCTGCCTCAAAAGCCACTGCTATCATGTGCTGCAAACTGTAGGGTGTCTGTCTGCCCATCTGCTTACCTAGGTAAGGTTAAAATAAAAACCCTTCAAATTTCAGGGCAGCCCCGATGCTGGCTAACTCCTTGGGAGGACTGGTGTAAAGCAAAAGGAAGGATGTGTGTAGGAGTGAATGAACAGTTTCATCCAGAAGGCTTTAACTTAAGAGAAAATTTAAGTAAACTACCACCTCTGCATCAAAATGCAGGGGTAGCATACAGGCCGCAGCTGCTACCTCCATAACAGTTTCTCTGATAACAAGGCTGATTATACATGATACTCTGACAGGATGATGATGAACGTGGCAAAGACTGCCTATTCAGGTCCTGTTATCAGTAAAGTATGAAGAGTTAAGAAACAGACACAAAGTTTTTGTTATTGCTGTGAAAGCAGCATGATATATCTGAGAGCTGCTTGTCTGTGGTACAATGTTTCAATGACCTGAAAGTGCAGCTAATTTAATTCCTGAAGTAAGTTATGCAAAGTGTGAGAATCAACAGGATGAGGCGAGTCCAGGAGTGCAGGTTTAATTTCTAGCTCAGGTGCATAATGGATGGAGATTTTTGAAAAATGGAAGAGACTGGCAGAGGAGATTTCTCCTCTACGAAATGCAAAACTGTATTATTCAAAGTGTTTTTGTTAGTTACTGTTCACCAGGTGGAGTCCTACTCTTTGTTTGACTAGAGGTAAAGACAGGTCCAGTAACCAAGAACAGCATGTCAGGGGTACTGAGAGTTTTGGCTGTCAGAAGATATTAGCAGCCTACAGGCACAAAAAGGCAAAAAGGAATAACTTTCTTGAGTCATGAGTATGCACACTTCTTTCTATTACACAGCTGGTTTTTTTTTGTTTTGTTTTGTTTTTAATGCCTCAAAGAATAACAGTCTGGTTCTTTTGCTTAACTAGAGATAGGTGGAAGGAATAACAAATATAAAAATATTCTTCTTTAATTTTTTAACATTTTTTTACACATTTTCTTTTGGAAGTAGCACTTAAAGGCATTTCTGGGTTCAGATTTATTCTGAGATGTTTGCACAAGAAGCTTTCTTTTGGGCTGAATGCTGAGTGTCTTGGAGAGCTTCATATTATTCCATTTCTATTTTAGTATATTTATGATGAAAAAGCATTAAGTCTATTCAAGGTAAGCATCTACCTTTTACCACCTCACCTCATCAGAATCCCCACTTTTTCTGCAGAGTGCAAACATTTGCAGTATGTCTCTCCATATGAAAAGGCAAGGATCTTGAAATCAAAATGCATGACATAAGAGACGAACTAAATAAAACCATCCTTGTATCTCAGCAAAACTAATTTAAATTTCCTAACATAACAAAGCAGCTGCGAATTTACTGCCGGGAGGTACACTGTGGCACACTTAACACATTGCCAAACAGATGCCCCTATTTGGATCCTCAGGAGGCAGGAGTTGCTTTTGTGCAACACATTGCTACCTTTGGCGCCCCAGAAAATTGTTATTGAGATCACTCTGCATAATAGCCAAACTTGTCTAGGTATTCACACTAACAAGAGCTAGGAAATTTTAGATATTCTAGCCTGGAATACAGCCGCTTGCTTTTCTTAGCATTCACCCTTTTTGTGAGGTCTTAATTCACCCTAAAAATTGCTACTTACATCAGGATTTGCCATTCCTGAAACTACAATCTGATTTCTTCCCAGTATCACAACAGGGAGCCTCTTGAATAACGCTTGCTGGGGTGACTAAAAATCATGTCACAGGTGTGGTATTTCTTGCTCTTTTTAGGTATTTCAGATGGGCTGGTGCTAGTAACCTCCAGAGCTAAAAGCATCTTTATGATGGAGGAGTGCTGGGGGGAGTTCTCACAGGTAACTTCCCTGGAGCCTTTTTAAGAAGGCCTCTGTGATCTCTCTTCTAAGAAAAGTTGGTTCTTACTCACAGCATGAGAAAGTGACCATTTTTATTGCCAGGTCAATAAGAAAGGCAAGGTCCACGATCACCTCTAACAGAAAGGTCCAGAGGAAACATAGTTCAATACAATGGACTTCCTCTGTAAACTCGGTAGGAGCATTTCATGTCCTATTCAGTGAATTTATGAACAGTGTGACCAAATAAACCTGCAAGACACAGTTATTACTCCCTCATTGGTGTACTGTTATTCTTTATCGTATATATGCCCTACCCCAGTATACTAGCCCATATTCGAAAAGAAAAGTAAGACTGTTAAATTAATCACTGTCCACCTTTGTCTGCATCATTTTTACATCCTTTTTCACAAAACAATTCTTACCTTAAATACACTTTCCAGGTCTGTATATACAGTTCACATTTATTATTCAGAATCCTGCTTAACCATGATTGAGTGTTGGCTCATGTGGACTGAAACATTTTGCTTTTACAGAGCTAAATATGTTGCTTTGCACTATTCCTGTTCTCCAGAGTTACAGTTATTGGACATGGGGGTTTGTAGTTTGAATGAATTATTGACTCGTTTATTACTGCAGCATAAAATCTGTAACTACACTTTCCTTAATGCTCTCATGTCTCTCTCACTGCCCAAACTGCTTGAATACATCAAGCAATCCATGATGACAGAAAAAGAGGTATGTGAAGGACCAGAATTACAAATCTTATTAGGTGTCATATAGCTCAGGGACACAGCACACTTTATACTTTCTTTCAAAACATAAAAGTCAAGATACAGTGTTTCAGCACTTCTGAATATAAAGTGCTTGAAAATGTTTTATAATTTTGTGGTGTGTTGGGTGGGGTTTTTTTGGGAGGGGGCAACATAATATAAGACAATTTCAGTCTGTTGAATCTTTAATAAGCAAGAAAGTCAGTCAATTTTGGATCATTACAGAGAACCATTATGCACTTATGCAAGCCCAGATTGCATTCTTGTCCCCTAGCTCATTAAACTGATGTAAAATTAACCTATCCAAGGGAAAAAAAGAAAAAAAAAACCACACCGAAAAAGCATTATTTTCTTCTGTACTAGCTTACATAGGGATCAGATAATAACTAGAATCAGTCTAAGACCAGAGGTGAGACCGGAGGGTGAAATGGTCTCTGTTAGTGTCAGCAAGCAGTTAGATCAGCTCATCTGAACTGTGAAACCTCATCTGGAAAAAAAACCCAACACAAACCAAACAAAGAAACACCCCAAAATAGAAAAAAAGCCCACCAAACCCTATTCTGCAAAGAAACAATGGGTAAGAAAGAAACTGAATTTCAAACTTAACATTTCAAACTACCACACCCAGCAGTTTCAGATCTTCTGTATTTTATTAAAACTTCCTTTAGAGATCAAAAGCCCTTTCATATGTCTTGTTGTTCTCATGTAAAAAAAAAAAAAAAAAAAGTCTAAGTCTGATCAGCAAGAAATCCATCGCATCCTTCAATTTATTCAAAGTTTTCCTCCAGTGATGAAATTTCAACAATCACTTTTAGTGCCAAAGATTTTTAGGAAATGGACACTGGAGTTCTGTGGATTCTTACTTAATCAACACTGAGTAACATGTATAGATAATTTACCCAGCCAAGTACAGCTATGGTGTGGATGTTCCAAGTATGCATATTTACAATCAATCTATAGAGGGGAGAAGAACTGAAGAGTCATTTCAGAAACTTAATTTAAACAAATTTCCACAGTGTGAGTCACTGTGATACTTATTCCTCCTAGTGGTTGGCACTTATGTTTTGTTGTGTACATGTAGACATTTTCTAATTGTTGTTCACAACACTAAAACATCTCTCCAGTCACACACAGCTCACCTGAACCTCTCTTCTGAACAGAGGAAGGTTAATCTGGTGAATGCTGCAGATCTGTTACTTCTCGAACCACTGCTTGCATTAGCCGAATAAAGCTTTGAAAACACTGGAAGAATTATGATCTGGAAGAATTTTCATCATCATCTTCAGCATCCTCAAAGTGAAATAATTTTTTAGTTTAAAATAGTAAACATGTCTAAAAAGTAAGGTCCTGCGGAAGCGCTATAAAGATTGCATAGCTGCAGCCCACTGCTAGATCATGGCTGAAAGTTTCTGAAATTGCACATTTAGCTTCACAAGTGTTGAGCAAATGAGGTCAACATAGTATTCACTGATACAAAGGCACACCTCACTTTTTGAGAAACTGATTTACTTTGAGCAATGTTTGGTACAACCAGATTCATGTTGTATAATGCCAAACTTCATTCCTGAGGCAGAATGCCTCATGTTGATAAGAAGTCCTTTTCTTGAATCGTATCAGTTTCTGGCTGCTTCAGATTTCATGGCAAACTCAAAATCTCCTACTGCAAGAAAATAAAATGGAGGTAGAAGATATATGAAACTGTAGGACTTAATCTAGTTCACTTCTGGAAGTTTAAATCAACTTCAGAACTTTAAAATTATTTCTTAAGAGAAACTATGTGGAATTTTCACCTATTATTCTTCTGGTTTGAGTTTAATGTAAACAGCAATTTAACTTTTGTAGCAATGGGAAACTAAGCAATAACTAATGATAACTAAAGTTAGCACTAAACCAAAAAGTTTACATAGTAATATGAACACTGCAGGGGAATAAAAAAGATGTGAGGATATTCCTACAATTTACTGAATAGGCTTGGAGCATAAAAATGACAAAAACAATGATCAGAATAGCTGTAAGAATGTGAATTTTGAAATGGAAAGAATATAAAATATCAAGTTCAGAGACCTGACTTTATTGACAAATCAGGGTTTGTAAACCCAGCATTAAATCCATGGATACAAATCAGTTTGGAGGAATTTGATTTGACACCCTACAGCTGGGACGATGATGTAAGTGGTGAACACACACTGTATTGCATTGAAAACACAATTTGTCTTTTTTGAAACACACAGTCATGTTCAAATGTAATAAAGCCTACAGGGCCAGGTCTACTGAGATTTTGAAGAGCATGATACTTGCTATTACACTAATTTATACAAGCGCCAAACTGAACTTCAGAGGAAGCTCTGGCTCAGAGGTAGCTCAGCAGACTGTTTTTCCTCATCAAATGCTTTTAGTTAACAATGGTGATTTGAAAATATCTACTCATGGTACGAAAGGAAAGCTAACCCTTCTTTCAGAAGGAGCACGTAAGTAATTATACTATGTGTGGTATACCTATCTAAGACTGTTTATTTTGAAAGAAATTAGCTTTTCCCTAATTTTCTGAGATCAAGTAAGCAAAACCTCTGGCTAACGTTCCTCCTTTTCCTCAAGACTTTAATTCTTATGAAAATGAAATTATAGATACATGACTTAGTGACTAGAAAGCTAAATATACTTTCTAGTATGATTGTTTTTAAGGTTTGTTGCAACCGTTGCTGACACTAGATGAAAGAAAATTGTCTGCATGCATCATAGCCCACCCCAGTTCATCTCATAATTACCTTCAAGCAAGCGACTGAACATTTAATCCTAATATACCGCTAGAGAGGGTGGTGGTAAAATCTTTTGGCTTCATTGCTCACAAGTGTTCTCTTGGCAGTAAAGCTATTTCCAGTTATCCTGCTGTGAAATGCATTGCTATTAAATCTTTCACATGAAAATCAGAGAAAAACAAAAAGAATGGTGATTATTTTTCTTTGATATTATTAAAGTTTTGAGTTGGTTATGAGTTTTCCTTCTTCCTACTTATCACTTACTGTAGTTACAAAAACTTTCTAATTTACAGAACAAATTAAAGCACTTAGCTACTTGCTCTGTCACAGTCCTTCTGAATGACCACCAACCACTCAGACAGCATGCCTTTGTCTCTCCTCTAGTGGAATGGTAATGATAATACTTCCTTCTCTCACAGAGCTGTTCCTTTACATTTATGCAGATAAAACCCCCCAAAACATAGATGCTTGCTTTTTCTGTTCTTTGTTGATTACCCGTATCTCCTTTTTACTGATTAAAATCCAGTTCAGATGTTCAAATCTAGCCAGTAATATGACCATATGGGACACAGGAGAAGCAATATTTCCAGGAGATGTAAAACCCAGGCCATTTAAAGCCTTGTAGATCATGATGGATGGGCTCCACTGGGAAACTCATGGCCAACATGTACTGCAGATTTGGAACACTGATTTCAGGTGCAAGGTACACTGAGTGAGTAGTGTATCTTCTACCAGCTTTCACTTTCAGAGGAACAACTTCATTTCGCATTGTTCTAGTCCAGAGGTAATGGAAAGATTTGGCCAGTGGCGTAGCCTGCATCCAAAAGAAAAGGTTTTGCATTCCTAGACAGATACTGATACTAAAAGATCACAGGTCTCTGCTATGATAGCTTCATCATTAGTAGAAGTGGATTTAAAATTACTCTGGAACCACCTACAGCTGACAGATTTGCAGACAAAGAGCAGTACCCCACAAGTATTCATAATGCCCCTCTAAGAATCACAGAAACCTGCAGTCTGAAGGGACCGCTGGAGGTTACTACTTTTATCCCCTGCTCTACGGAGGATCATCTAAAGAAGGTTGCTCAGGGCTGTGTCCAACAGCATTTTTAATATCTCCATGGATAGAGAACCCATAACTTCCCTAAGCAACCTGTTCCAATATTGATCACCCCTCAGGTTAAAAAAAAAATAATAAATAAATAAATTACATTGAATTGTAATTTCCTATATTGCCACTTGTGTTTGTTTTATCCCTGTGCATCTCTCTCCAGCTCTGTCATCTCTGCACCCTCCCCACATTAGTTAGGTGGAGAGCACAATACGGCCTCCCTCAAATCTTCTCTTCCACAGGCTGACCAAACCCAGCTCTCTCAGGCTCTCCTCATACCTCCTGTGCTCCAGCCCCCTGACCATGTTGGTGGCTCGCCTGTCATGGCCCCTCTGCTTTTTAACATATTGAATGCTTCCCCAAATTTGATATGAGCCACAGGCTTGCTAAGAATGCAGTCTGTCCCATTACCCAGGTCATTAGGAATGAGTGGTACCTCCCTGTTAACCAGCCACTTAGTTGGACTTTGAGCCTCTGAGCCTGACAATCTAGCCAGTTTTCTACCCAGCTTGTCATTCACTCCTCCAGTCCACACCTCACTACTTTGGCTAGAAGGTGGGAGATGACAGAAGGAAAGAAAGAAACCTCTGAGAACAGAGGCGCCACTGTTCCTGCCAGGGCCTGTAAAATGGCTGTGGATTAACAAAAGCTGTTGTTTTAAACAAACATTCAGAGTTTCAGAAATTAATCTGAACTTTGGTCTAGTAGCAGAATGGAAAAGCAAAAAAATCTCTTGATAGTTCTGTTATTTTCTGGTTAATTTGGGAGGGAAATACAGAAAGTCTCTCATTTGTTTTTCCATTATTTCTACATCTGCAATATGATGCAGAGTCTCAGAAATCCGTGCAAAGATGCGTGCTGATCTTGATGTTTTATTAATCAGGATAGCAGAAATCCAAGGCACACAGAATGCCATGAAAAAGTTAACATTAAAACAGCACACCTTCAGAAAGAAAAACTTTGGGGTTTATTTCGATGTTCCAGATAAAGAGTTTTAAGTGGTCCATTTTTATCCAAACCGCTCCAAACATCACTGAAAAAAGCTGCTTGGACATAAGTATTTTATGACATGTCTACTTTAAGCTAGGAAGTGGAAAACCATTGAAATTTATCATTCTTTTCAAACTTCCAGTTTCAGTTATTTTACGTCCCAGGCTTCCAGTGTTCTGAAGTCTGCATCAATTTAATCACTTGTCAAAACTCTCCTGAAAGTTCTGAAAAATGGTAAGATGCTGTAAGAGTTTGGCACTTCAGAAACTATGCAAGTATCTTATACAATCTGACAATTTTCTAGCTCAAGCTTTCTGCTGAACACACAGATATAACAGACACTTCAGGAGAATATCTCCTGCTAAAAAAACCTGATTTGCCACAAACAGTAAATTTTGCTGAACGATTTCACTTTGATTCTCTTCTCAGCTACTGCACTGTAAGTCAGAAGCAACCCCCCTAAAATTCCTGTCTTCCAGCAGTGAGAGGAGAATCAGGTCCAAACAGTAACTGGAGATTTTGCAAATGCAAAATTAATTGCTGAAGTTAAAAAAAAAACAAAAACCAACAACAAAAAATCCACAACACATACTGCAGACAATGGAAGTTCTGCCATTGTAAAATTTGGACTTGGCCTTGTAAGAAAAATATAATTTGAGCAGAATCTTGTAAAAAGTAACAGTGATGTTTTCTTACTTTTTGCATAAGTGCTGAATATGTTTTGGTTGTTCTTTTTCAAGAATGTTTGCAGAACAAAGTCCACTACCAATACTAGCAAAAAAATGCATCTTCTCACACAGATTTTCCTTCCAGAAATGCCCCTGTATATAATTAGAAGGGGAAAATGGGGGAAGACAGGTCTACAGTAGAAGAGTGGATGTGCATGTTTGGAAAAGGCACATTATCCCTACCGTCAGGGGAATCTAGGACATGTCAAAATCTAGAGCCTTTTGCTAAAATAAAGCAGTGTCCACTTGCAAGGTGGAAGCAGAACAAAGCAACCTAATCTACAGAGCCACTATTCAAAATGGCATATAAGTTACTGTCAGAGACTAAGTGTGAAAGCTGACCCAAATTTGGAAAAGTATTGTCAAATTAACTTTAGCAATACAGATACAGTGATGGATTAATTTCCCAAATTGTGATTTCTTTTTGGAGGATCCTTTGGTAAGAAATGCATCTTAATAGCATGCAATGTAGAACAAATGACTGTGTTTGACAGGCGTACAAACATAGACCCCATCTATTTGAGACCCATAGTAGATGAGGTGTAAATTAAGCCAATTCCACAGTATCTCTGCCTTATAAGACATTATGCTGTTATGTCAGTGCTATGTTAGCTTTATGTATTTCCTTCAGTACAGTTATATCAGCAGCAAAGCAGTGCAGCAGGATGCAGAGCCACTCTCTCAGGGTGTAGTTAGGCTCTACAGCTGAGCTGATCTAGTGTCTTTTCACAGCCAGAACAGCAGGGCCCACTTCACCTTAGTCATCTCTTCCATCCTTCTCTCTTTCCCCATCCCCGACCGAATGCTCTCACCACTTCCTTGCATCAGCTGTAGTGTATGTCTAACACTGCAATAAAGTGGCTAAGCTGGAAGAAAAAAGCTAGTAGTATACTTCTAGGCAAACAAATCGAATCAGATCAGCTCTTGATGAAAAGCAGATGCATGCCACTGCAGGCACAAGGAGGAGAAGGGTGACTCAGGGGACAGGGACGAAATGAGACCATCGCTTTGAGCCACAGTGAGTTGCAGCTGAAGTTGCACCTCTGAATCAGAAACACCTAGTGTGCTTTTCTGACTCCTCCAGGCTGAGCTGAAGGTGGGTGGTACTAATAGCTTGCTATAAAGACCGGCTCTGTAAATCCTGCTATGGGCATACTCTCACTCATATATCTGAGTGCTTTAGATAATGATTTCTGTAACCAATTATCCATGACACTGTATATTTGATATGAACTTAAAAGATATTGTTAAAAATCCACTATCATATAAAGTAAATACTCAGAGCTCAGAGATTTATTGGATTTTTAAGTAGAATGAGTGTTAAATAGAGCTGCTTAAAAAGATCCCTCTGAAAGTGAATCTGTTGAAGAATTTTACTAACTCCAAGGGCCAAAGATCACAGGAACTGCATTTCCTAATGCCAGAATCCCTTTTTAAATATCTGCCCACCTACTCAGCTCCAGTCTCATCTCGTTTATAGAATATTTAAGAAAAATAAGGTCTAGGAATATTCTGCAATTATAAGTGTGCTTCAACAGGAAATACCTCTTCAAGATGACAATTTGCACATGAAAAGCATTTTAAAAAGCATTAGTAGCCATAGAAGGGCTTTCTTCCTCATGACTAATAAGAAAAATGACCACCATAAACTTGAAAACATAAAAAAATTGTGATATTCTGTGGAATTACAATGGCAATTTCCTCTTTCTTCCTTACAAAAATACAAATATTATCTTGGTATAATGGTACTCAGAGTAATCCATAAGACAATAAAAAGAAAAACAATGTATCTTACCTTTCACATGCTCTTTTTTCTTTCTTTCTTTTTTTCTTTTTTTTTTTTTTTCCTTAATTCCAGGGAAAGAACAATATCCAGTTATGTACAGAAATAAGGTAGGGGTAATGGAGGCAGAAGGAAGAGAAAGCAAGAAAGAGAAACAAGAAAATACTGAAAACACCGTCTGCAATTAATAAGGTGAGGGATGTACTGGTTATGAAATTATCCACAAAAAGTTATAGCAATGAACTACCTGAAGCATGAACTTGTATCTTGGGAGAACTCCAAGCAACTAGTTTCAGTTTCTCTTTAACAGACAATAACACGCCCAGCACTGCAGCCATTGCTAGACAAGGCATTGCCAACTAGATAAACACACAGAAGGAAATATTTCAGCAATGGATGTTACTATAAATAAATTCCACAGATTGGTCTATCTGATAATTGTGACTGCTATTAATGACTTTTTCTGAGAACATTTATGCCAAGGATCTTTGTTAGCAATAATTATTATTACTCTTTATTAAATGTACTAAGGAGTTCTCAAAAACTCAAGATAATGGACATTCCTATCCTAAAATATCTCCAGACTAAAAGACCATTCTCAACAGACACAAAAAGACAATTCTGAGGGGTTGTTTGTTAGTCATGACATATATTTTATCCTCATTTTCCTTCAGTCCTTCCCAGTGAGCAAAATGAGAAACACGTAAGCAGAACTAAACAGTTAGTTCCTGGAGAATCAGATCTGATGCTTTTATACATCAAGAAGCACTAACAGACAGAAAAATGGATCAATAGAAAATAAACAAATCAGGAAAATTTACTGACTCTGGCATCACAGACAACCTGGAGAAATGTACTTAATCCTTCTCTCCCCACTCCCTTTTGCACATGGAAAGAACCAGGATAGAAAATAAAGCGTATTACTGTGTTACTTTGATATACATTTTACTCTTAACCCTGAAACATACCTGAAGTCCACAAAAGTGTTCAGATATCGGTTTTCAACTTTTGGCAGTTATTGGGACCTCCCAATAATTCTATCTCAGCATCTCAGAGAATTTAACCCTGTTTGCCCCAGCCTCCATATGTTAGAGATTTTGTTTAATAAGGGTACTCTTGCTTACTAAAGCACCCACAGTCCTCCCTATCTACACAGGTCCACATGTTTGTAGGAAAAGACACAGGCTCTTACTGAGGAGTAGCAAGAGCATCAGCTGTTTAAACAGCTGTGTACCTTTCTTCTCAGACAGTGGAAAACAAGTTCTAGACAGCTGTCAAAAAGACAAACGAAATTAAGCCAGATGAGAATTTATCTTTCTTTTCTAACAATTCCTTCTTATAAAAGCAGAACTTCCAGCTAGTTCCTTGAGGAGGAACTCCATGTGCAATACTGTTGTTAAGTATTCACTGTATGGAAAAAATAGATTTATTCCAATCCTATTAAGTGAATTTATTTTAAACCAACAGGCAGCTAGATGGGACTCTCTCATATGATCTTATTCATCTTTGTATTGCATCCAAAATATATGCAGTGACTCTGTTTCCCCAAAAGGCTTTTTAATAGAAATGAGAATAATTAGAGCTTTGGCTTTGCATTCCTTAGTTTAAGCAAAAGGCTCCCATATGTAGAAATAAGAAAATATTAAGAGCTCTATAAAAAATAAACACTTGATTATTTGATATAATTTTAAAAATATATCAGCACTGGAAAAAATAACTTCAAAAACTTTATGGGGAACAATTTATTTTTTTGGAACTTGCAGAGAAAGGGGTTTTGGGGAGAAAAAGTTTGTGATAAGTAGATAGTGGGTAAAGACCACAGAAGGGGAAAAAAGATCGACTTGTAACTAATCAAAAATTGAAGGGGTAAGATAATCAACAGGTTTAGATTCTTAAAGCCGTGCACTTTGTGCCTAATTCAATTTTGGACTTCAGTCCTGAAGTGTTCACTCATGCTGGGCACAAAGATGCCTAAACATTAAAAGTGACTTACAAATGGGTTAAATTAATTTTATATTACATGAAACATTAGAAACTGAACAGTCCTGGCAACAGGATATGGAATCAATGATTTTTCCCTTCTTGGTTGAATCCTTACCTAAGAAAGTTGGAGTTATTTTCCAAAGATTGATGCTTCAACTTCAGAGGGAAAGTAAGCACTATCCAGTGGAGATGCAGGTTCCTGAAAGATGAAGTCTTTGCCCCTTCCAGCTGGAAGAACAATTGACTCTCTTTTGGCTGCTATATGGAACACAGACACAACTTGCCAATCCCACAACTCGCCAATCCCTAGGGAAGGGCAATATTTCTAACACAGCCTGTTCCTCACCTTTTTTTATGTGCTAGCTCTAGAAGGCTATACAGTGAGGGACCATGCAAACTAGTGAATACAGAAATAATGGTGTCAGCACAGCAGTGTGATACACATACATCTGAATGGCCTGAACCTCAGCCAGCTTGCAGTTTAACTATATTTAGACAGCAGCTACACCCCAGCCGTGCTCAGTACTGTAGTTCTCCTTTCAATATAGCAGGTGTCCTAATCCAGTTTTGCATCGTTGATCTCCCATTATGAACTTCATTAGTTCTCTCAGTGCTTAGGAGGGGAAAGATCCCCAACTCCATGCTGGCGCCAGGTATCTGAGCATTTGCTTGGGTCACCCTGCAGTCATTGGAACATGGCTCATGTCAGACCAAGCCAACCCGTATCTAGTCTGGCAAGTGCTTTGCAATAGCTGTCAGGTGGATGCTTTGTGAAGAGTTCAAGAGGAGCATTTCACAGTGCTATGGTTCTACATAAAACTATCTGAGCCTCGAGAACTTTCCTAAAAGACCACAATTCAGGAGTGCCGGAGATCATTCTTATTTAGCACCTCACTGAAGAACAGGATTTCCCTGAACTTCCATCATTCAATGTTACTCTCATACATAAATGCTTTTGCAAGTGAATGAAACAGGAGCAAGATAAGTTACCATACCAGCTGATTAAAGAACTTTACAGGAGTCAGGCTTAATTGTTATTAACATCTACATCAGCTTGTTTGAGACTAGTTCAAATACGTCTGCTTGAGGTTCATCCATATATTTGGATTATTGAACAAGGACTTGTTGAAATCTGATATTAAGGCCAAACAAATTTGTTCTACTTCTTCCAGACCTTTGATGCAACTAGATTTTCAGAGCTTTCAGATATGTGAGACTTTAGCAGGTGTAAATGGGACAGGTAGGTGTTCAACTTGTTGGAAAATTGGGTTACTACAGTTTAGTCAAAATCAGAAATGTGGATGACACTGCGGAGTCAGGATTCTTTCCATAGGACCTTCTCTTCTCTGCATACAGAAAATTGGTCAAGTTAACTTAGACCCTTCAGTTGTCCTACAGTATGGTCAGAGCAGACGTAAACTGTAGCAATGATATTTTAGCCACTGCCTGTCTTAATGATTCTTAGCTAAAGAAAAAAGCTCTTGCGTCACCTCAGACTAGGTGTTTATCTGATACAGGCTAGAGAGAGAGGTCATTTGAGAGTAACTCATAGCAGAAACATTTTCATCCTTCCTGTCACTCTTCTGCAATGCATTTTTCCTTACACATACCTTAGAACAAATCACACATACAGGAGGGGAAAAGGAACAATAACAGTTGATATTGTCAGTAATGCAAAGTACAACTTAAGGTCATGGTAAGGAATATTAAGGTTTCTACTCGGTATCACACTTACCAATATGCTGAAATGCAGTTCTGGATGCTGACACTTTCATCAATCTTAGCTCAGTTCCTAAAAGGTAAAGTCATCAGTTATGATGAAGCAGCTCTGTTACTACCTGTTTAGCTTCTAACTCCTACAAACAAAATGGAATGACAAGAAAATGTCAGTATATCACTATTATGCAACATTTGCTGGCTATAAAACAAAACTGTAGGCAATCGTATGTTTTAGAAATCAATTTTCCTTATGTTGCATTTTATGTAATAAACAAGGAATATATCATAAGTACCACCTCACACGTTGGTAACTGTTTCTCTACGGGGGATTCAATTTTCCATTTTATTTGTATATTAGCAGCAAACTGACAGTCCCTTGAGGGTATCCTACCCTGTCTCTCAGAGTGAAGAACATATTCCATATTTAAATAATACAGTAGAGTAGTGAAATGCTTAAATAATACACACATATATACACACACATACATACACACACGCACGTATATATGAGAAAACAAGAAATATTCATAATAAAGGATCTTTGGTACCTTTTAAGGAAGGGTCAGAAAGATAGCCCCAAAATAGAAGGTGCCACATTTCTCACCAAGTATATTCCCTGGTTCTGGACATACTATTGATTCTCAATTTTCTTAACAGCCTATATATTTGTAACTGGTACTGCTAAGAAATTTGTCTCTTTCTCAGTGCTACAAAACTACAACCTGGGACAGTCACCAGGGCATTGGGGAAGATCTTGGATTTCTCCAGGAAGATTCCAGGGGGAAAGCAAAGACACAGAGATAAGATTTTATGACCTGCATTTTACTGATCACGGATAAGTTTTCACTGACACTTGGGATTTACAGTCCTTATGATGTGCCCATCTCTTCCTGTGCACTTTCAAAGAAAAGGCGTTAGACCTATTTTACTATAGGTACAGTTGAAAGAGAACAGCTCTGAAACTATGAGTCATACCATGATGTAAAAGTCATTCCCAGCTGAGTGACTCTCTTCTTATGTGGACACAAACATTCATATACTGTGCACATGAGTATGCCTATTTATTTTAATTAAAAATATTTAATGCAGTATATTCCACCTTTTAAATTTTTCATTTTCAGGCTGTTCTTACCATATTGTGGTTTCCACTAATCGTATCTAATTACAGGAATATTCTTAAATAAGAAGTGTTTATGCTTTATTAAAATAAAAATAATTTAGAAGTATACAAAGAATTCCTTTTTCTTCCAATACACATGCACTTAAGAAAAGGAAATTTTCCAGTTCAGAGATCTTAATTCTGAAAAGATATGAATGTTACATTGTTTAATGAAAGAAAGCATTATCCTAAAATAGTAGGATAATTGCCATGTTAGAAAGTCTACTACTGAATGTAAAAGTCAGAATTTCATGCAGATTCTATGCAACAGATGGCTGAAACCCAGGCTAACTCTAACATAATTAGGAAAGGTGAGGATTTCAAAATCTTGCTAAATTGACTCTCTTTGCTTATGGTTGGATATACACCAATTCTGATACTTTGGGAAACTGATGAACACTTCCTACAACTAAGGTCCTCAAAAGTGTTATTTTCTCTACTACTTCATAAGGAACTGAGTGCTTTAAAGGACTTCTAAGGTGCTAAGCCATTGGTTCTAAACAAATAATACAGTTCTACAGCAATCCCTGCAACAAGGTGTGTGGGTCAAGTGAGGGAGATGTTTCTGTGTGGGAGATCTAGGTGGACTGAGGTGTTTAAGGGATGAGAAGAGCTGGTTTCTGTGCAGGTTACTGAGTGCTCTTGGTAATACCACTGCTACTCTTTTTAGAGATGGCTCCATTTCCGCAGATAGCAGGGAATGCTGCTGTGCTTGGAGCTGAGAGAATATAATTAAACACACTGATGTGCTCTAATGAGCTAATTCTTTGGGACCCTACCCCCACACAACGCTTTTTTTTTTTTTTTTTTTTTTTTTAATAGAACCACTCTTTTTAAGCAGAACTTGTTGGAAATATTGAATTACTTCTTCATGTTTAGAAAAATGAAAATGAGGTTCATCTATGTGGAACTGGCAGATAAATACAAATGAATTCATCAAACTCAGTCTGTAAGCTTGGCCACGCTATAGTTTGACTATAAAGGTAAACTAAGGTTAATATTAATTAGAATGGGAAGAAAGCACTAAAAGAAAAATATAGGAATGTATAACCTTATTTGGCTCACATATTACAGGTCATAAGATATGTTTTATTCTGTGTGTATTTTTTACTCTAATGATGGGGAAGGAGGGAAGATTGCAGGAAGTAGATAACAAACTGCAAATTAAAAAGGAAAATACATCTGAATATAGATGAAATATATCTGTAAAAACAAAGCAATAGCATCCAAGCCTCATTTATTTCAGAAAACACTCACATGTTTGCATCAAGAATATAATCTAAACAGTTTATTAGAATATGTATCTCTTTTCTGCAGCTTACTTTATCAAACTGCTTTATATACTGTTTTCTGGAGCAATTTATGGTTAGATATGTTTTGACTCCTTATTACTAGAAAAACGGAAAGAAAGTAATTGATTGTCAGAGTATTCAGGAAGTAATTTCTATTCTTATTAATACAAAAAGCTCAGGTTAAAAATAAAAAGATGAAACAGACAATTTTTTAAGCTGATAAATGATCTAAGTGAATCTGCAGTTGTTTTTGTATCACACAGTGTTTTGACAAATTATGATGTTTACAGACAAATAGAACATAGTTAATGGAAACTTTGTTATCAGAAAGGTGCAAGTAATCAATATATCACTTTAAAGGATAGTATTTCTTCAGACACCTTGTAATGGAGGCTCAATTACTAATTTTCATATGTTCTTACTAATGAACATGTAGATGTATGAACATAATGGTAGCTCTGCTACTGATATTTATACTAATGCCTACTATTCCTAGAGCATATTTTAAAAAATATCTCTTTGTATTTTGAAGCTTGTCAAAGACTGTGGTATTTGTTTTCCTAACCCCAGGCCACAAGCTTTTACTTCACTTTCATTCAAATATTGAGATATCCTTTTCACCATAAGTTTTATGAAGACAACTAACAAAGACTATAACCCCAGCCTTGACATTTTGCAGTTAAAGCTAAAATGATCTAATGGCTAGTTGCCATTGAAAAGGTCCATTTTTGGCCTGGTATTTCTGTCATTTCCATTTCACCAGAGCTGGCCCCAGAACGACGTGAGGCAGAGAATCAGTGCAGAGTGCACTTTTCATTTCTTTCATATAAAATTGATTTTTGGCTTGTTTAACTCTCTGGCTCTGTTCATCATGGAGTCAGAGAAGTACCAGAGGTGGTTCAAAGTGTTGTGGGCTGTAATATGAAACCATACTCTAAATGAAACTTATGGGTTAAAAAAAAAAAAAAAAAAAAAAAAAGATAAAGAGATCAGTTTTAAACTAAGCCACATAAAGCAAAAGATATTACCAACATTTCTTCATGAAAGATACTTGAAATCAGATTCTTTAAGTCAAATATTTGTTCAACAACTATCAAAAGAGCACAGGTGGTAAAAAAAAAGTGTAACTTGCGTAGAAAAAAAATTATCTTCTAAAACTGCATTACGGAATGGTTTCTCAAGCAATGTGCTTCTGGATTGTTCCATAAAAAGAGCTTTTTGTGACTGAATGACATATATGCTACTCTATTTCTTTCTGCCCTTTATTTTCATCTTTACTGAAGTTTAAGTGCCACTGAGTTATGTGTAGTTTTGTCTGAGTGAGAAATGTGTGGTAATATAACCAGAAACAATTTAAAACTGATCCATTCTATTTAAAATCCTATGTCAAGCCTGAGTTTACCTTTTGCCAGCTCCTTTCTGTTCCTGACACACACCATATGTGTTCCATTATAATCATCATTTCAATCACGTTAGCATATGGAACAATTCAGTAGGGACAAAAGTTCATATGTGAAATATATAAAGAAGGAAATATGTAGTAGCTGGCAGATTAAGTGAATTCAGCTGTGTATGCCAACAGTTTTCCAAGCCCCTCTTATCACATTTTTAACTTTAAACTTAAACTTATTTATTACTTCAGAAATAATTTAAAATATCTTTTACTGGGAAGAATCTTTTAGAATATGTCTTCACTCAGCAGTCTGATGTGCACTATCATAAGCTTACCAAAGAAAACCATGTAATGTGAAATTGGTTGAACAAATAAAAATCCAATAAATGAATACAATTAAGTGCAAATTTAGGAATTTTCTGAGTTATTTTAATAAATCTTGCCATACTGCTGGCAAGAACTTTAAATCAGATTCAGCAGATATAAACTGATGGAGTGGTTTTGACAGCAACAGCAGGGTTAAAATGTAAACCTGTAGTCACATAGTAGATTTTGCCTATAGAAAAATCACAAAGGTGGAAGACCGGTGGGAGGTGTGCACACGTTTCTTATTCAAGAGATTGCTTATTTTGTATGCACCATAAAAGTCACCTGTAAGAGCGAAAAGGTGAGGAACTTACTGAAGGAAAGGAATGAGAAAAGACGTGGAGAGAGGTAAGGGAAAAAATGATACTAGAACCTATATTGTATTAAAAATGTAAATGATAGTTTATAAACAAACATCCATATTTCTAATGAGGGTGGTTTTTTGTTTTATCATTCTAGGTTTATAATTATGTTGTTGTTAAACTGCCTTAACTTAGGTCCTTCCTGCTCAGTGGTTGCACCATGTGTGGACTGAAAACCACTGTTATGCATTTCTACATCTTTATTTTTAGGGTCTGCAGACCTGACTCCTCTCCACCATAAGATGGGCCCAGTCCCATTGGAATCAACAAAAGAGTTATATTGGATCAGAACCTCCCTCTCTTTCCAGCCTGAAAGATCATTACACATATAACTGTGTACTATTACCTTCCATCCTTTACTCTCAATCAGTTTGAATATCCAAGCCAAATGTTTTAAGCAAGCCAAGAGCTGTTTTAGCAGCAAATTCTTTTATGGTTACCAAGGAAGGTTTTGAGTCTTTAATACAAAAATAGATTTCAAAAAGTCTTTTAGCCAAGCTGTACTACATCTCAATGTATGTTGCTTCTTGCACCATGCGAGATAAGCTTTGGTTTTCTCGTTATGAATAAAAGCTTAGGACCAAGTTTGTCCCAAGAGTAAGTCTCAGAAGAAACATGTAGCAAATGGTCTTCCTGTGTTCCAAGTCATGTTTAGATGTTAAACCATGACGATGGTAAAAACTTCAGTTCTCAAAAGTGCTACCCAAACATAAACTATTTTCTTCAAAAATGGGAAGTCTGATACAGATTAATGAGGTTGTAGAAATTTCCAGTGTGAGGTTTGATTTTGTGCTTGCCTTTTAAAAACAAAACAAAACAAAACCCACAAAGCCTTAAAGACTCAAGAGCATCAACAGTCTCCTAAAAGGGCTCTGTTTAATCTGTAATCAAAAATGAACTCACAACCTATTTATCTCATTTCAAGACACACAGAGAAAAAAGTATCTGGCCATTTTACCTTCTCAAGTGTTTCCCATCTGTTTCTTTGTCTGCAGATAAAAAGCTTTCTAAAATATTGTTTCCCTGCTAAGAACATATGTTTATGACTTCAGAATTGGATCAGATCTGAAAATCATTGTGAATGTAGAAGTGGATTTTAATAGATCATTGAATACAGATATAATGCTCTTTTCTAGGATTTATTTCCATAGCAATAGTTCAATTCAGAAACAACATACCACACTCAGTCTCTCTGTGTGTCTAGAGTCTATATTGTTCTTACTTAAATTAATTTTGAATTATTTCTTATCCATTGCTTAGCCTGCCAGTGGGAAATAGAGTGTCCAGAAATTACCAGGGAAATCGTGACATCAGCTTTTGTATAAAATGCAGAGGCTGTCTAGTTCTCTTGCACTGTAAAGGAGATGTTGTTTTCTCTAATTCTTAGGAGGAACAAGAACTAAGAACTACACAAGAATTAGGTGAGAGTTACACAGACACCTGAGGAGCTGGGACAGTCAGCTTCACACCCCACTGCCAGCTGTCCAGATCCACTACAGTGTGACAGTCTTCAGGAGTGTGCTACGCATTTGTGTGCGCCCTGCCCACCAGTTGTGTATGACCAAAACCAGCCAGGAACCAGACCGTGAAAACCTCCTTTGAAATACATTTTCAGTTTGGGACTTTTAAGAAGAAACGTAGACCTCTCCTTCCTTTTTTTATCCTTTCTCCAATGCCGTATTTTGTTACAAGAGAAAGATTTCCAAATGCAGGAGTAAGCAGGAGATGCTGAACTCTTGATGGAAGTTAGGTAATGATGGTTTCCACTGCTGTTTTGAAGTGTTTTTGTCACACACCTTCACCTTCGAGCTTTCTTGGATTAAGACTGTTACTTCCCCAAAGGTATTTTTGGATACTGTAATGATCTGTAGCATCATTTCAGGTTTGAATGATGTATACAAAAAAACCCAAACTCTCTTAAAGACATGGCAGCAACAGTTCACATTTGTCAGAGCTTGATTTTTGTTATAATATTCCCTGTGAATACATTGTAGGGTAAAGTCAGATTTAAGAAAGCCTGATTATACTCTCAGCTGGATAGATATGAATTAGGTTTGACCTGGAAGCCTTATAACTATACTAAGGCTACATTGCAGCTGAGCTGATATAACACAGAAAAGATGGGAAAGAATTGTATAACAGAAGATGTACCATTACAGTATGCAGTTACACAGCTATCCAGCATGGTCCATTTTGGATAATGTGTCTGGATGAGATTTCCAACTGCAGGCCAGTAGTTTCTCTAATAATATTTTGGAAGATTAGAAAAATTTTCTCCATTACAGAACTGCTCAGAGAACAACGGAATATTATCTCTGACCTCAACTGTGCCTCAAAAATATACTTTTCTCCTTTTTACCTGGGCTTGCAAAGGAACGTATCTGGTACCACCTGTATTTGTCTCTCACAACATTTCAGCACAGACTGATTTTCCACAATAAACAAAATGCTTCTTTAAGGGCATTTAATGCTTCTTCAAGGCTAGTTCCTCACCTGTTTAGGCAGCAAACAGCCAATTCTAGTCCTTAATTTATGGGGTGGGTTTGTTTGGGTTTTTTGCTAAACTAATGTTAAACAAAAGTAAGTATTGTCCTAAACTGTTAGTTTGTAATCCAATGTGCATGATGACACTTTCTGATTCAGTTTGTAGGAATCAAAGGATAGATAGTAACATGTTAATGTACTGAGTTAATCTTAATGTAGTAAACAGTTGCTGTTTTAATCCTTTCTTACAGACAAGTCTTGGATATTATGGAGCCTTCTTATATCATCAGAGAACAGTAGACAGTATGTGAGATTTGAATGAAACTTTTGAACAGATAGAGTATTTTGTTTTAAAGAAGGGCACTTTGAACACAGATCTAGTTTGAACCATACCAGCTTCAAACAGATACAGTTTGTTGCAGTTTTTAATGAATACAGTAGTAATAGTCTCAGAAGATGACGCTATTCATCAACCTCGGAATACAAAAGCATTGCAGCTGTTTAGAAAGGCAGAAGAAAAGCTTTTGGTATTTAGTATCCCCAGAGACTATGGAAACTGCAAGCTATATGTTCTGTTCCTACTGGAATATGGCCTCTTTTATTCTCCTTCCCAAAACACAGTGTGATATAGGTATGCATGCTGGTGTCTTACCAGAATATGGCTACATTTCAAGATCTAAGGAAGAAATCACCACAATAATTTATTGATTTATTTCACATCCCTATATTGCATTAGCATGCCTGTAAAACAAAACAGCTACAGAGACATATATTTCGACACGGACTTTAGTTCATTGTAAACTTCATAAATGATTGGGCTTGCCCATTGACAGTGCTCAATGGATGTTCACAACCATGGGAGCAGAGATTTAACACTGCAGAGCAGCTGGAATGCTAACACAGCAGTTGCTGATGCAGACAGGGGTACACTACAAAAAAACTGGCACATCTGATCCTAATTTGGAAGCAAACATAGGAACTTGAAAGTCAAAGAGCTACATCTACTAATGCATATTTCTGAACATGGCCAGTATCCAATATTTTAGTGGAAAAATAATCAGTACTTCTGCAACATAACAGGTTTCTTCCTAAACTTATGGTAAAAAGCTTGTTTATGGCCTGAAGCATGAATATTGTCTCGCATAGAGTTCTGTGCACCAGATATAAGATGGATTATTCCATTTATCTATGTTACTATCAAACTCTTGATTGAGTCCTTTTCTTTAATTAGATGAATAATGAGGCAGGTCCAAATTTCAGAGCTTGCCCTTTACTTACCTCGTAGGCCAGTGAAAGCTGGGAAGCCCAAGACAGAGCTGTCGTCTGCTCCTCCTAAAGTCCACGAGTCACTTCAGAGACAAGAGGACAGTAGCAAGATGTTGGCAGAAAAAATAAAATGTCTTTTTTATCCCTATCTGAGAAACTATGTTTTTTGGAATACCATCCACTGAGCTTGTAAGAATTGGAAGAAAAATAGAAGACAGATTTCAAAGGATGGTACGCACAGGCAAAGACCCAGCATGCAAGCAAAGACTGGCTTTGAACAGATAAAAAAATCTGTTTGTTTGTCTCTTGATATTCCCACAGCCTATTTTTATTTTTATTTCTTTTCTGGGATATAACAGCTGCTTTCATGGTAGTTCATTTTCTCTCCCTCCAGACTGCATTGCTGTCAGATGAACAATTACATTGTTTACTGGGTTTCATGTATGCCCATTATTATCCCACTGACTCTGTCTCCTGGCCTGCAATTATCTACCAGCTACAGCAATGGAGAGGAACACCCAAAAAGAGAACTGTGAAATTACACTACTCCTCAGCTAATACACAAAAACAGGAAAAGAAAAAATCTTCTTGTCCCCAAGCAGGAGAAAACAAAACCAACAGGCAGTCACACAACACCTATTCAAACACAGCACACACCAGGAAAATAAATTAATAAACAAATTCCAGTGCCAAGAGCTTGTGACACTCTAAAGGTAACAAAGGAGCTAATGTACATAATAATGAATGCTAAATCCCTTCCCCATTATATTTCAAAGAAGGGAACAAAAGTAACTTTACATACGTCAAGCACATCACTGGGAGAAATAACAGCAGCTTCAAATCATTCACTCCTCAAGAGACCGAACTTGTAAATTGGCCATCAGAAAGGCCAGAGCGGTGGAAAACACAGAAAAGAAGAAAAAGTTAAACCATCAGGACCGAAAGACAGAAAAGTGTTACCATTTAATGAGCAACATCAGCGATTGCCACCATATAATGGTTAGAGTTATTGTACACATCCAAAAATATTTACCACTTCATATATTTTAAATCACAAACTCAAACACACTCAAATATGTACATAGCATTACTCTATTTATTAAAGTTGGGATCGTGCTATATTAACCTTATCAGTTTCAAGGAAGTTGTGTATTTCATTCTTGACAATGCCATTATAGGTATTTGTCTTTCCTCCTGCTGTGCCCCTGATGAATTCTGATGTTTCCTCTAACCTGTGTCAAGCTACAAGCTTACCAGCTGGGAGTACTACTCCTCCCAGAACTACAGATACCTAGCTCATCAGTCTGAGTTAAATGCATAGTTTAAGTAAAATTTAATTGCCAATATTCCTTTTTAAGAATAGCTTTCTCAATGTATTTATACAGTGGTTAAAATTTAGAAGTTTCTTCCATTAAAAAACCTCAACCAACCAACCAATTTCCGCCCCCCCCCCCCCAGTTTAGAAGATACTTCCAGCACTTTCTAAATATTTATTTCCAGTGCTTAGTGGGGAAAACTACTGAAACTCATTGTTTTTGCAAGACAGGAAGAACTGTCAAGGAAACATCTCTGTAGTTAAAAAAGGAAATAGTGTACTCTTCTATTAGCAATAACAACCACCAAACAAATAATGGAGTTGATGAATGAATAATGCAAAATTCTTTCTTTAAAATTAAAATTCATTCACCTAACCTAGGCTGAGTTAGGCATCTACCCTGAGTTTTCAGTGTCCTGTTTCACAAACACAGGATGTAACTGCCAGCACTTACACCCCAGAGAGCTTCTATCACTGGAGCACACGGAAAGGACATGAGGTTGCGTTATGAAACTGTCACAAGCAAGATAATGTATGTCACAGAAAACATGCTTTTCAGGTAAGCTGAATAGATGTAAAACCATTCTTCAAATTAATTCTTCAAACTCTAGTTTTGTATTTGTCTAGTTTTTGTATTGCCCCTGGCTGATGCATTGTTTTACCTTTGTAAAATCCTATCCCCAAAACAACATCAAATCTGACTTGTAAGAGCATGAAAATAACAATCTAGGCAACTAGTTTGGAGACTGCCACCCTTCGCAGCCTAATGCTCACTTAAACAACTATTTCTTAGTTATTGATACGTTCTCTCTGGAGCAAAACTAGTGATATTCAAGCTGCCCTTCCATTTTTATCAGTAAAAAACTAAAAGCAATTTACTTCTGAAAACTAATGTATTATATTATCCCACACCCATGTTGCAAAACTTTGAAAGCTTGCATAAGAAAACTGAAGTTATTGGGTACTGAAAATCCAAACCTCATGTCTCCAACCAGTTAACAAGCCATTATCAGACATCAGTGAAACATCAGACATATAAAACATGTGCTATAAATTTCATGAAAGGTGCACAAACATCAGCACTTGATAGCTTTATTCCTTTTCACAGCTCATAACATCTCTTCAGCTCAACGAGCCTCATGACTATCTACTAAAAGAATACCTGGGAAAGTCCGTATTGTGGCTTCTCACAGTGTGCATGGCAAGGCAAACCAAAGATTTCAGTATGCATGGGAAACAAACTGCTTACATAGATGGGAGAATACTCAGTTTAAGAACTAAACAAAAACCAACCAAACAAAAAAAACAAAAAGCAAAAGTGCTTATTCCCAAAATACTGATCAGTAGTATCATTACAGTCTAGAATGACAGTTAGCTTGATTTCACACTAGAAGAAATGAGCCTTTGAATATGTGGGCAGATTTGGGGAGAGGAAATATATCTTAAAGAGATGTTCTCCATCAATATATCTCCTTGAACTGCAGCTAAAGATAGATATTATAGATTTAATTCAATTTCTCAACAGCTAGAGAGTAAATGGGATTATAAAGAGTTAATATACATAATTAGATCTTGCACAGAAATTACAACATTTGTATTGGGTTTGCATGGCAAGATTTTGGTAGCAGGAGGTCTTCAGGGGTGATTTCTGTGGGAAGCTGCTAGAAGCTTCCCCCACGTCCGATAGAGCGAGTGCCAGCCGGCTCCAAGACAGACCCACTGCTGGCCAAGGCTGAGCCTGTCAGTGATGGTGGTGATAACACCTCTGGGGTAACATATTTAAGAAGGGGAAAAAGGTGGTGCGCAATGGAAACTGCAGCCGGAGAGAGGAGTGAGAACATGTGAGAGAACCAACCCTGCAGACCCCAAGGTCAGTGCAGAAGGAGGGGGAGGAGGTGCTCCAGGCGCCGGAGCAGAGATTCCCCTGCAGCCCGTGGGGAAGACCATGGTGAGGCAGGCTGTCCCCCTGCAGCCCAGGGAGGTCCACGGTGGAGCAGATATCCACCTGCAGCCTGTGGAGGACCCCATGCTGGAGCAGGTGGGTTCCCGAAGGAGGCTGTGACCTTGTAGGAAGCCCATGCTGGAGCAGGCTGCTGGCAGAACCTGTGGCCCTGTGGAGAGAGGAGCCCACGGTGGAGCAGGTTTTCTGGCAGGACTTGTGACCCTGTGGGGGACCCACGCTGGAGCAGTTTGTGAAGAACTGCAGCCTGCGGGAAGGACCCCCATTGGAGAAGTTCGTGAAGGACTGTCTCCTGTGGGAGGGACCCCACACTGGAGCAGGGGAAGAGTGTGAGGAGTCCTGCCTCTGAGGAGGAATGAGTGGCAGAGACAACGTGTGATGAACTAACCCCAACCCCCATTACCTGGAGGGAGGTAGAGAAAATCGGTAGTAAAGTTAAGTAGGGGGGTGGGGGAGTTGTTTTTAAGATTTGCTTTTATTTCTCCTTACCCTACTCTGATATGATTGGTAATGAATTAACTTAATTTTCCCCATGTCGAGTCTGTTTTGCCAGTGAAGGTAATTGGTTGAGTGATCTCTCCCTGTCCTTACCTTGACCCATGAGCCCTTTGTTATATTTTCTCTTCCCTGTCCAGCTGAGGAGGGAAGTGATAGAGTGGCTTTGGTGGGCACCTGGCGTCCAGCCAGGGTCAACCCACCGTAGGTTTCTTCCCTCCACCTGCCCCTAATAATAGTCCCTTCTCTTCCCCAAGGAAAACATAGACTTTTCTGAGGAGGGGGGTGCAAAAGGAAGGAGAAGAGAAGGTTTATTTCTTTTTCATGCACACATACACATTTAAAATGCCTCACTTTTGAGTGTAGGAGGAGTGCTGGTCAGTAATAAAAATCACTTATTTCCCCCCCCCCCCCAAATGCAAAATGCTTTGGCTGTTGAGTTTTATTTTCTTTTAAATGAAAAGCTTGAACAAAGGTTGTTTAATTCTTCATTCATAAGAACCCTGAAGCACTTCTAGACTATATCAGTAACCACTATTGACATTTTTCCCGAACTGATCAATAGGGAAATAGTCAACAATGTTTAAATTTACAGAATTAACATCAAACTAACAGGTGGATAATGGCAAGTTCTTCCCTTCCAGATATTCTTTCTAGTTGAAGATTTAGACTCAAATACCTGACATTCATTTACATTAATTTAATAGTCAGAAAGAAGTCTTGCAAAAATAATAATAATAAAAATTAATAGCTGCTTTGTATTTGAAGAGGGAAATCTCATCTCTGGAAGGACAATTATACAGTTCATAGAGCTCAATGATGTCCTGGTTTCAGCTGGGATAGAGTTAACTGTTTTCCTAGTAGCTGGTACAGTGCTATGTTTTGAGTTCAGTATGTGAAGAATGTTGATAACACTGATGTTTTCAGTTGTTGCTCAGTAGTGTTTAGACTACAGTCAAGGATTTTTCAGCTTCTCATGCCCAGCCAGGGCACCTGACCCAAACTGGCCAACAGTGTATTCCATACCATGTGACGTCCCATCTAGTTTAGGAACTGGGAAGAGGGGGGCAGGGAATCGCCGCTCAGGGACTGGGTGGGTGTCGGTCGGCGGGTGGTGAGCAATTGCCCTGCGCATCATTTGTACATTCCAATCCTTTTATTACTACTGTTGTCATTTTATTAGTGTTATTATTATCATTATTAGTTTCTTCTTTTCTGTTCTATTAAACCGTTCTTATCTCAACCCAGGAGTTTTACTTCTTTTCCCGATTTTCTCCCCCGTCCTACTGGATGGGGGGGGAGTGAGTGAGCGGCTGCGTGGTGCTTAGTTGCTGGCTGGGGTTAAACCACGACAATGATCACACCACACAAAAGGCATTATGTATTTTTCTCTGATATCTTTTTTTCAGAGCAAAATCTACATTTGTTTCTGTGATACCTCATGATTTTTGAGAGGGATGGAATCACATAGTGTGACGGTTTGCTACGCACCAGGAAAAAATCTTTTTGGACAATGCAAACACTTACTGTCTTGAAAAGAACAGAGGTTCTGTGTGCACAGGAAATAAAATAAAACATTTATATTTCTCTCAATGCAAGATAGCTTTTTTCCCCATAACTACAGTTTAAAATCCAAACAGTCTTCAATTCACTTATTGAGAAGGTGCAAAGGGAAGGATCTTATCACAGAATAACAAGCTGCTGCACCTCGTCTGTGCCACACTAACTGCCTTGTATACGCTCTTATCTTGTGGTAAATGTGAGTTCTATAATCCCTACTCTGTATTGCAGTTTTATAAACTTACATTATATTTCCAAAGCCAACAATGACCTGTCTAACACTGGTAAGTATTTATTTTCTGACTTATTCTTAGCATAAGTGTGGTAATTAAATGCTGTTCAAATTGCTGTGAGATGAGAACAAGGATGGTTTTCTTCCTTGTTTTGGAAAATAGCTGGTAGGGTGCTTTGATATCACCGCTTGAGGGTATTATTCATACTTGCAGCCTAAGACCTTTATGCATCATTGAGCAGACTTCATTTTAGCATCTGTTTCAAGCCCAGAAAATATAGCAATAAACCATGAGTGTTTTAATATATACATTTTTATTATTATTTGAGGTGATTTGTCATCATTCATGCTGAAGCTTTTCTAAAAAGGAAAAAAAGGACTTGAAACAGGTCATTTATTGTGGTACAAGAAAAGCTATACAGGGCTTATTTGGATTTGTTTAGGTTAGTTGGCTGATGGCAAATCTCCTTAGGAATTAAAAAAAGTTGGCGGGGGACACACATGAGAGAACAGCAGACAAATCTTGTTTAAAAGCCAAGGACAAAACATTTAGGTACTCTTCAGTTTGTATATATGAATTATATCATTAACACACACCCTGTTATCATACCAACTAGAGCTTTAGAATACAAATTCTGAGCTCAGCTATTAAGAAAAGTAACTGAAGAAAATACGATCAGCGTCAAACTGAACATCTGAAGTAATGAGACTAATTACTTCTTTCTGTAGGCCTAATTTATGAGTTCTGTCTGGTCATCTCAGGCTGCATCAGTTTACCGCTGGGATACACTGAAATGTTGTGAGGAGTTCAGGTCCCACACTCATACCAAACAAGCACCTACTGAAAAGTGTTTGTCTGGAAGGAAACCACAGTTTCCGCTCTACAGAAATCAAGCAATAGGATAAAAATTGAGGGTGATGATGGTGAGTAACAAAATCTCAATCCCAAAATGGGATTAGAAGAGAGTCATATCTGCTAATACAGATACAGGCTTTATTTCCAGGCTAGATAACAATTGAATAGGGATGATTTATGAATTTTCAGTCAACTTCTGAACAGCTTTCAGAGTACAAAGTGGCTACACTCCCAAGATTTTGTACTTTCCCTTAGTAATCAAATGTATTCATAAGCATATTTAAAGAAATATTGTTTGTTTCACTTAATGGTGTACTGATAATAATAAATACTGCAAAGCTCAGCCTTCATAGGCTTCTAACTTGTGCTGTTAACACGTAGGTATATCCATATGTCTCTCTCTATATATGACTACATCCATATGTCAACTGTAGTACTAAAATTAAGACTTTAATGCCATAGCCAATTTAAAATCTCTTGGACACCTAGAATAAATCTACAGTGCTTAAAAAAAAGTGTCAAGGAATAAGTCTGAGCACTGGACTCATGACTGTCCATCTTGTTTAATTGTTAGCTCCATTCCTGACTCATTTTTGGACTCTTCTAACTAACTCTAAGACAAATTTCCTACAGAGAAAACTAGCCATAACTGTCTACAGCGAGCCAACCCATGCCATCTGGTTTCCAGCCTAGTAACTGGTCCTTGGCCCTCCCTTCCAAGACAGTGATTTAAAAAACCAAAACAAACAAAACCCCCCAAAACCCAAACAACTTTGCCCATGCGTGTGTTTACAAACACATATGTAGTGAGTATATATATACATGCATTTTCCTGTCTTTCTATGTATACATATTTCAATTTTAAAATAAAAAAATAATGCCAGATTTACCTCTCTTATTTAGCCATAACCAGACCTGCCTACTGACTAATGCTGGATAAAGTAAAATTTCAATTGTTTTTTTTAAGCCTCAGTCTTCTTCTATTTAAATTGAGATTAAATAAAATGAAAATCCAACACATCTGGGAAAGAAAAAAACCCCACAACCAAACCCAAGCTCACAGGATTTTTTCCCATCCTATTTATTTTTTTCTTTCAAAGGACTTTTTCTTCTCTCCATTTCTAATCTGCAATAAACACCATGCACCAAGGTGTATAGTATTCATACATATGTGCCACTACTCCTAAGCACTTCAGGTGGGTGACATGTACCTCAAAATTAACACTGCAGGAAACACAACTTCTGCTCTTTTACTGGATCTGTTTGTGTGACCACAAGCTGTCAGATATTTGCTTATAAAAATGATTGCTGTGTTCTGGAATTTTACTGTTTTCCCTCACAAAAAATCCACACCTTGGAGGATAAGAAAAATCAAATTTCTTTACCTCATTCTTTCTCTTTTTTTTTTTTTTCCACCCAAGAAACACAAAAGCCAGGGGCAGAAAGAGACTAAATCACTGCTGGAGGAATGGTACGTTTTTTAGTTTTGTTCCACACCACCCCCCCCCACCCCCATTGCATTTGTCATTATCCATTTAGGGGAAAATTAAGAGGTGGGATCGTGTTATAAGATTTTTTTTTTTTTTTTTTTTAACACACACCGATGAGCAAACACAAGATTAGTAGAATGGCTGAAATATACCTCAGTTTAAGTGAAGTCTTTATTATAGAAAATCTAGTTAGTGGTGTTGTCTACTTCAGAATACACAGTCAGCTGAGGTCTCATTGTTAGATATGAATTAACACTATCAAAATTCTCTTTAATTGTGTGGTTCTGGTTGTATTGGAAAGGAGTAATAACCTTCAGCCCTGAGTTATGCACACTGAGCATGGAGGTAGCACAACTGCATGAAGCCCTGGGTTGAAGTCTATTATTCTATGCAATAAGCATCACTTCTAGCAGCCTTACGAGAGGAACTGAGAAATTTCACTTTTATTTGACCTTTATGTTTGAGGAAGAAAACAAACAAACAAACAAACATGGGACTAAGTTATGAGATTTCTGTATAGTCTCAGTGATAGAATAAAAGTGTCATTCTCCTTCCATATGAAAGTTTCCAGGTTGACCTGGTACTTTGAATTTCTATAGGTATAATTCTTACAAGAGTATTAAATTTTGAAAGAGCAAAGGTATGGTAGAGGTGTACTGGACAATAAAAGTTGTTCTTTAACCCAGTATTTTTTCCTGTGTAAGGTTATCTTGATTTGTAAGGCTTTAAAGATCCTATCAGGAAATGGAACCTACCCAGCATGGCATATCTGAACTGTTTTTAAAGCCATAGCTAATGATTAGAGAATTAGCCCATGTAAAGACCTACAAATACTTGTGCAAATAATTCACTAAACAATCAAACAGCTGTGCAAAAGCTGTGACCTCTCTGTGGCTTGTTTGCAAATGACAGAGATTTGTTTATTTAATCATGTAAGTTCAGTCAGCTGAAATACCATTCAAATATCACCAAAGTCCCTCTGAAAAAACCCATACTGGAAGTCCTTACTGTGCCGATTATTCCTAACACAATGGAAGTTGATGTACATGAATATGCTTACTTTAGTCATGTCATTTGATTCCATTAATTTTCAATAGGACTAGCCTAATGATTAAAGTGATAAATATGAGAGTAGCATTTGCAAGACTGATGCTTCAGTAAGCAAGCTTTGGAAAAACTGCAAACCCATGCAATACACCAGTAAGGCTCCACCTGCCTGACTCCCATGGGCCAGCTGTATGCTCCAGTGATTTTCCAAGGTGGATATGATGTTAACTACATGGCAGAGAGCATGCTGGGGCCATCACACAGAAAGGAGAGCAGTGATCCATGTCTTTGTTGTAGCAGAAAGAAAACAAAATAAGAAAAATGAAGTATCATGTCTATGTGAGTGCCCATTGTCACCCATGACACAGTGCTTGGTGCATTATTCTGTATGTTATTCTAGAGCTAATGGGGTTCTCTGAATCCTATTTGCAAATTAACTTTAAGAAAGAAGAATTGCAGGAGCCTGGGTATAGTCAGATGAGTGGGACAAACCAATACAGCATTCAGACAGCATTTTAGTGCTTGAATTTCATGCTTTTGAAGCTGTTAGACACCTGCTGCTCCATCAGCATTTTAAAATGCAAAGGGAAGGGAAATAACATTTTTTCTTCTTCTGGCAAATGGCTGCTAATGTTGTTCACCTTAGTAGCAATTTCTCCATTTGCATCAGTAGGCAATTATTTGAGGAAACATCTTTGTCATCATTCTCTCCTTTTAAAGCCAAAGCAAGGCATTTACTTTTCAAACAGAAGACAAAATATTGTGTCATGCAGTTTAGCTGTAAAGTCTTACAGGGAAATTAATTTGTATTAGAAGCAGGCCATTCAAGGCAGTTTTTGTTGGAAATGAACTTTGGAAAATAGCTGTACTATAACTCAGTGGAGCTGTTTGTAAGAGATGGAAGAACTATGTTTTGATGTTTCTACGAACTGTGACGGAGGTAGTGGAAACATCCCAGATTCACATATCTGCATGAGAACTGGTCCTAATGACAGCTACTGGGAGCATTCAGGAGGAATGTTTGTCCACTCAGAGACTCTGGAGACTCTTCTCTGACTGCTCATCCTGGTTAATGTCCCAGCCACTATGCTTACTCGCTTATAATCTCTCCACGCAATTTTCCCCTAACAGCAGAAGGCAATACTGAAGAATATTCCAGTAGCTAAGGTAGCTGTGTTAGATCAGCAAGAGGTATGTTACATAAAAGGCTGACCAACTCTTCCTTCTAGGAGGGTGCTTGCTGAGTGTCCTTATGCACTCCTCGCAGACAGGGGGAACCTTTGTTCAGCTTGAAAATCTGGCCAGTACTTATTCATCTGGTAATCAGGTGACTATCTGAATGTGAAAAGCCATTAGGATTATGGAAGTACAAGGATAAATTCAGCTATCTTTACAAGGAAAGGCTTACACAAGCAAAGTTGTTTAACTTCTTAATTTACTAACAAACTAGAAAGTTATTTCATTCTTCCACTAAAGTAGAAGTATCCCAGTTGTCTCAGTTTTAAAATTTTTTAAATAATTAAAAACAATAGAAGCAAATACTGAACATCGCCTTTTTGCTTTTGCTGGTAGAATGTCATCATCTCTCTGTATGGCTCAACCTGCATTCCTACCAAGACTTCTTTTGTTCCTAATTTACTTAAAACCTACCTACTTCTCATAGTGTTTAAAGATCAAAGTACCTTTGGAACGGAAGTAGCAATAATTTTTCAATTAAATTTGGGTGCATTTTGAAAGACTACCCTAATTTAAGCACTCTGTGCTATATTACAAGATAAATATAGTTCTCCATGAGAAGAGATGTAGGTCAATCAGTAACCTGCCCACATACAACATTTCACTCAAAAAAAAAAGAAAGAAAACACAAGACAGAAGACTAGTCTGGGTTTTAATTTCTCTGTAAATTGAAGAGTAAACAGAGACACACTGCCCTCCACTGCCCCTTTTGGCCTGTACTTTATGTGCAGGACCAAGTATCTTTGTGAGATGTGCCTAGGGGTCTTGGTCAAGATTAGCACCCCTTTCTGATAGACATCCCCTCCCCCCCCCCTTTTACATAAGAAATAGTGTTTTCTCTTTGCAATTGAGACTGACAGATGTAGAGGGAAAAAAAAGTAAATTAACTCTCTCCTTTACAGAGAGCGGAAACATAAGGAGAGTGATTTACTTCATATTCAGTATGACATTTGTACAGGAAGTAGACAAAACCCACTGAGTTTCAATCCAATGTTTTTAACATGAGACAATAAATTCCAGTTTATGAAGGTTATATAAAAGTTTATGCACAGGCAGTTATACATGAGTTTCTCAATGTATACAACGCGGTACACATTACACAAACCTAAATATATACACAGAGCTCATTTTCCTGCACAAAAATATGCAGTCATAAGCCTTCCTGTTAAAATCATGTGTATGATGTAGCAGCTACTTAAATTAATATTTCAAACCTTAAATATTTCAAATTCCAGACTGCTTCTTTCCAAGAGTGAGAAGAACTGAGCAAACTGCAAAAGCTGAATTTCATTACATCAAGAAATTCCAAAGATTTAGAGTACTTCAAATGTGGTACCAAAATTTTAAAATTGCAAGGTTTTACAGCAATTAGCCTGATATTCAGCTGTGCTTAAAATACAGCAATTTAATTCAGGACACTCATCAATATGAAACTGAAAGCTAAAGTGTAAATGATGTTCCTCAACAAAATTTAATGGAAGGTAACCTTGCCTATTAACTCTTCTGAAAAGAAGAGATCTTTCTGCTATAACTATGGTTTCTTCAAGGTCTTTGGTATAATGCCTTGATTCAAAAAAAAAAAAAAAAAAGAAACACATACAAAACTTGGCCATAACAGTACCGTAACCACTCCTCAAGTCTAAACTTTAAAAGTAAAAAAAACCAACAACAAAGAAACCAAAAAACACAAACCAAACAGAAAACCCCAAACCAAAAACATATGCTGAAGGGAGCTCAAAGCATCCTGCAGAGTCCTGTTCATCAAGTTTAAGGCCAAAAATGAGAAATTATTCAGAGCTTAGCCACAAATCATCATTGGAATGAGATGATAAAGTCAAGGAAAGAGTGTGCTAGATGAAATGCTAGGGTTTTTTTTTAAAGACTTAAGGTTTTCCTAAAAGTCTGAAATTGAAAAGTCATGGTTATGACTTGTGAATCCTCTGGGTCTATTTTTATCTCAACATTGTCTGTATTATCTTCAGTAGTACACAGGCTTTCTTACTGTGCTATAAGATATTTAAAATCTCATGTTTCAGGTCTTCAGTTAGTTGATTATACTCTTTTCCTTCTGGTTGATCAGAAATGGTTTCAGTTAAACCAAAAAAACACCACCGAAACACTTGCCACTACAACAAGAGACTTTGGATGCCAGCTGGATGTGAAATACCTGTATGGCAAGTCAGTGCATTTAGTCTTCATTGATCATGAGATTTGGACCTAGGAGGAATCTTATCTCATGATGTAATGGTACAAATTTGAAAGATGGAGTAGAATGAGGGAAAGTAAGAGGATAAAAAGGAAGATACTTCCATTATCAGTCATATCAATAACGCCTTGCTGTTGCCAGATGTGACGTCTGGTGCCATCTCAGCCTCAAAGATGGAAATGCATTAAACTGAAAAGAGTCACTTGGCTTGCATGAGCATAGTTTAAAGGGCTATGGTATACATGATGTCAGATTAAATGACTGAAAGGTCCCTTAAGCCCTCTTAGGTCTTACATACAATTTGGGTATTGTAATAAATGTAACTGAAAAAAAATAATAAATTGAAGTCCAGTGCATCTTTAAACATTTTAAACATTTCAGGTTTGTGATTGACAGGCTTGCAACTGCCATTGATATTAAGAACTCAAGTAATATATTTAATTACATCTTTAAATTACACTCATGGATAAACCACATTTATAAAACTGATGAGTTAAATTATCAATTAATAGATTACCATCATACAAAAACTATAGAATTTGGATGTTAAATGTACTATAGCAGAAGGCTGTCACAGCATTAATGAGGGGTAACTGATTGAAACTATTTTGTAAGTCTTGGTTAACAGCTTTCCCTTCATATCTGTTTCAGGGCTAGACATCATGGATATACTGACTAGTCCTTTCCCCAAACTCCACAGCTCTCTGCATTGTGTAGTAAGTGTTAGAGATAACATTTAAAGATTCATTCATTAAGCTTTCTTCCTCCAAGGGATATAGGCAATTTTTGTAATCTCCCAGGAGAGTTTGGTGATGATAGTTTTTCAGTCTGTGATAAGGTAGGGTTAAACTGTTTTCCTCACTGCTGCTTTTCAGAGTGTATCTGCTTAAAGTGCGCAGTAATAGCTAAAGTGTTATATGACTCAGACTAGGAAGCAGGACCACAGACATATCATCATTCTTAAGCCAAAGGCTGAGAGACAGAAGAATCAGATGTGTATTTTCCAGGGGATGCAGGAAAGAAGTCATGCTCGAAGTTTTTGTCTTCTAATTTTGCAGTGAAATTGCCTATGAAGCTTCACTCACAGTCTGTAAGTATGGACACTTGAAATTGCATATAATTTAATTTGAAATGGGATGCAATTCATACCAGCAGATCCTGATTGTCAACAACTAGTGAAATGAGCTCTACATATTAATATGGGGTGGGAGAGGGGGTGAGCGGGCAATGAATGGGGTAAGAATTTACACTGTGACAAACAGCCAATAGGACTTGGTGTTCACAGTTTGGTGAAACTATTCAGAGAGATGCACAGCACAAGACAGTTTACCTATGACACCACTTGCTTTGGCTGTTCTACAGAGAATAGAGGGATTTTTTTTAAAGCAAAAAAACACATTTCAATTGGATTTAAGAATAAGAGTGAATGTCAGTTACTGATTTTTAAAAAAATATGTAAAATAATATAGACTCCAGACAAAGTGATTTCTCAAAGTTTTGTTATTATCTTTGTTATCACAAACAGTTGTAGAGTCTAGGCAAAGCACCAGCCTCAAATGGCAACATGTAGTAGTAATTTTCCCATTGGAAAAGGGGAAATCTATTTATTTGTCTTTCTATGAGTTTCCTTTCTTCCTGTGAACATGGGGGAAATCAATCAAGTCCATAAAGCTCCCCATGTTCTTCACAAAATTAAGATGTGAAGATATGATGTCAGCCGATGTACAAAATGGAACACTTTGTAAGAAGAAAACTAATAAAATTTAAGAAGTATAAACATGCTTTTCATTTCATAGATTTGGAAAAAAAAATGAACATTGTACATTTTAGCACCAAATAGGGAGATAAGATCAGTTTAGTAAATTAATTTTCTCTTTTTGTAGCAAAAAGAGCATAAACCCTGCTGAGAGCGTTTGAGAGCTGATGTGATGGATCACAGTGCAGTAGCTTTATTATGATTGTATTATGCAAATGTTTTTATGTAGTCTTTTAAAATGTGTACAACAAACACGTTTTTGATGATTCACTGTACATAAAGACAGATTCTTGACTTCATGCAACCCCAATGACTTCTGCACAGATGTGTGCATCTATTAAGTAAATAAATAGATCCATTACAAAAAAAATCACTATTTGAAAAAATGTAAGAAAAGGCGATCCAACAAAAGAACACTAGGTATTCTTGAACACTAACGACAGAGTTCATGCTACCACTCCTCATTCTTATGTCTGCATAAATAAATACAAAACCAGTAGTACATAAAGCAGAAATAGGATCAGCCTCATACAAATCTCCAGAATTATCTTCATTTAGCATTGAAAAGTGGCTCAACATAGCCTTATGATCAGCAAAGCCCTTTTGAAAAATGAAACAGGTAACCTAGTCCAGAACACATTTTTCTCTCACAGATCTGAGTATCCAATGTTGGGAAAAGAATAGTTAAACATGTTAGCGTGTTCAGGGAGACCCTACTGGGAAATAAAGTTGTATCAGTCCTAATTTGTATTATTCATTTTTCTTCTCCATCAACTAAGTTTAGGCATATTATATGTAGTCTTAAAACTCAGAGCACCTTAAACTTATTAGAGACACATATCTGGAAGATGAACCCTCAATCTCCTTGGTTAAAATCAAGGAAGAACTCTGTGCTTGACTACTGAACATAGCTGATCAAAAGTTCCTCAAAATTTGAGGAGGTGTTGAAGATTAAAGTGCCAAAATTGAATGAAATATACTAAAGGAAACATACAGAAGGAAAAATACTAAAATATCTACAGAGTTGTCCAAGGAACTGGATGGAGCAGAGGACTCAGCATTAATGCAATGACCTTGAGAGTGCTGAGGGTAGTGATGGGCAGTGGCTCTTGCAAGGACCTACACAAGCACAAGTATCAGATTTTTCACTTGCTCCCTGAACCCAAGCTATACCGTCACTTCAGCCCTTTAAATTATGAAGGGGAATATTATCTATGCTTCTTAGGTCCAACTCAGGAGTGACATTGCTCAATTCCCAGACATTTAGGAATCCATATCTGAACTAGAAGGGGGGGAAAGAACATCATCATTAGTTAACATCCTTTAAAATTAGAAGTGCTGGCTAATATTAAAGAAATGAATTTAGTGATACCTGTTCAAACTTCTGAATATGGTGGGGGAAGAAAAACAAAGAGACCTCATTTTCTCCAAATATCTGCTCTTATTCACAGTAGAGCTGGTAATGAATTTTCTGTCACTATCAAGCTGTAATAGATTTAAGCAGCTGAAAGGCTCCATATTCCATTACCAAGTCTTCCAGTCTCTTCTCAAAAGCAATCTGCCACGTACTAAATTGAAAGTACTGTCTGATTTGCTGAGACACCAAAACTTTACAATTCCAAAGAGCTCTTAGAGTGACAGCTGTGATGAGCTGTTTGCCGCAGTGATACGTTGCTGTAGAGGAGAGAGCAAGAAACAGGGAAAACAAGACAAAAAGAAGGTCACCAAGCCAGGAGCTAAAGGAATATTTAGAATAAGAGAGACTTGCTTTTAAACTTCGGTTTACTGACACCAACTGTGACAGCAAATATTTAACAAGACATAACCATGATGCAACTGGCAAGTCCTTCTATGCCCAAGCAGTGTATGCATAGGAGCGTGTTGCCCTAAGCTGTTACATATAATTTTGACTGAAAACTATGATTTTCTGACCATTTGCTGAAGGAAACAAATGTATCTAAATTGCTGAATCTAAGGTATGCATTCAAAAAATCTCTACTGTTGTTTTCATAATCAGAGGTGGACATTTTAGAAAGTGAACATGTAAATAAATATAAAACCGATGCACCTACTTGCATTTCTGAGACATGTAATTGAAGGACAACAACACTAGACAGGATGTACAATAGTACTAGACAGGATGGATTCTCAGTATCAGAAAATGATCATCATGGGTTCTGGCAGAGGCAACATATTTAAACCCAGATTAGTGTTTGTTTATGTCTGAGCCACTTAGGCACATCCTACCATCAATTTCCTTCTTCCGTTCTCTTTGAAACCGTGCCAAGTATCTGCAAGAGCTCACTAGACTATTTATCTTTAACAGGATTGCCAGTTCTAGTCCTTTCTTTGCAATCTCTCTTGTCGTGTGGTGCCATTGCTCTGGGGACAGAGGTGTGTGTTGGGGCAGGGGGAACTTGTTTTTTCCTGTTGAGCAGACCATCTTTTTTCTTCCTCAAAGTGGCCTGTAGCCATTTATGCACCAATTTCATTGATCAAATAGGTCTTTCAGACCCAGTGGATGTCCTCTAACATTCTCTTGCCAGACTGTGACTATTTAAAAATCAAGTACTCAAGAGACAGAGAGATTATGCAGTTTATACAATGTGACACACAGTGAATCTGTGCCACAGAGAGCGCTCAGGTCTTAGGCATTTCACCCTCAAGTGGTGTGTGTTCACACACAGCTTCTAGCTCTTACATAAAATATAATTAAGCACATCCCATACTGAGTCTGAACTTTCCTTAAACTAAACCAGGAATTTCCAGCATCTTAATCTGGCTAAGCCCTACCCTAGACACAGAACAGGAAAACAATCCTTGAAGGGGATTTGGAGACCAGCTGATCACACTGGGTGAAACAGACTGGTGCGTCAGTCAAAAGACATTTGGTGGTGTGGGATTTGTTTTGCTTTGGGGGTTTTTCTTTGGTTGTTGTTGGTTTTTCCCCCTCTATCTGGATTAACAGAAGTCATGGAATTAGTTTTATTATTTTAGGTGATGTTATCACAGAAACACAGCAAAAAGCCTCCATACAAACAGAATCAAAGAAGGTTATTTAAGACATAAAAGGAAAACATATTCAAAATGTGGGAGGCTTGATTAGCTAGTGAAAAAGCAAACTGAGCAAAGTGGGTTCTCTATGAAGGGCAGGAGTAGTCAGAGTATGGCTATTTAGTGAGATGTGTAAAAAGTAGGAAATAAGCTTCAGGGCACTAGAGGAAACATTTTGTACAGGTACTTTAAAATCCCTAAGGATGAGATCAGGATTAGTTATACATCTTCAGTCTGTATATTTGTATATATACCCCAGTTTCTTCCTTTTCTCCTTTTTTGCTTTTCCCACTCCTTCAGATTAGTAAGGAACTTGGGTTTCTACCCTGCTTCAGTAGAATAAAGAACCCTAAAAATGTAGTACGTTGTGTTTGTATTCAGTACACAGAGATATATGTCCGGAAGAGCGAGAGTAAGAATCACTGTAATACTTAACTGGAAGAGACTTACATGAAAGGACAACAATTCTCCCTGCAATGACTTTGATTTTGATAACATATGGCTAAACTTCAGTTTTGCAACCTACAAATTTTTGCAATATTCTTGACATCCAAGAATAACTCTGCTGTCCCAGCAAGGTGGCGTGACAGTAACTGTGACGACTGGAATTGCTCTCCTCAGTCTGAGAGTGAGGTGCTTAGCATTTTCCAGGACCCAAGCCAGTTGCCCCTGTTGGATCCTGGGCTCCCCACCCTTCACTAATTGCTCATTCATGACCAGTGTATCCATGATCCTTGCTGTCTTTGCTGTGTTTGGGATGACAGTGTCAGTAAGGGAGTAAAAGGAGGCATTCCTGTCTGCGTAAAGAGTGCTATACTCTGTATCAGTTTTGTGTAGAGCTTTATAAACAAGTACCTCTCTCCATAGAAAACAGAAAGTGGGATTCTTTACTCCATTCTTAGCACAAACCATACCTTCTTCTACCCCCTAAGTTGCAGTCTTCCCCCCCCCCCAATCTTCCATTTTTCTTTTTTTAATTATATTTCAAAATCTCCTCAGCATTTTAATAAAATAATATGCTGGATGAATAATTACCTCTTACAGTGTAAGCTAGGCATAATTTTCCTGTTTTCATTTGGATTCATAAAAATCAAAGAATGCCACACATTCTTATAAAAGTGCCTCTGGAGGGAGACACAGCCCAAAAAGTAGCTTGTGCCTGACATAAGAATAGAATTAGTGTGCTCTCAAAAATCTGAGGATGTCTACTTTCAAACATGCATCAAAATATACACATTAGTCTAGTCTGGTGAGATGTGGCTGGGTCTGAAGTCTGCATAATTCCTTTAACCCTTCAATTATCTTTCACTTCATAAAACAATTTTTGCTGCATTGAGTTATTTAAATGTTGCATTGAAAATAAGAATAATAATTAAAAAGAACTACTTATTTTCTGAGTTCAAAATTAAATGATAAGCAGTATGATTAACTAGAGTTACTGAAAATAATAAATCCTTTTTCTTCTTGAGATTACCAAGGTATTCTTTTAAGTTCATGTGAATATTAAATCACTCAGGATTAATCATCTGCATTTTGATGCTAATACACCACCCCTAACCTACAAGAGCTTTAAACACTGTATTACAAAATTTCATGTTATAAGAAGACATGCAGATTAAAAAAATACCAACCCTACAGCTGATTTAATGCATCAAGCAGAATCTCACTACAGTTTGAGAATTACAATAAACCACAGCTAGGAAAAAATCCAGGAGGAAAATCTATAAATTGTGTTTTTATAGTATGAAGTTTTGCTGCAAAATGCAAGGTCTGACTCTGCTTTCATTAAAATCAATAAAAATTCTTTCCTACATATCTATAGATACAGGATAGTGGTTCTGCTACTTACATGCAAACACCCCTACCCTGTGCTCCTAAAGAAGAAAAAACCCCACAACTTTACAATATTTATCTTTTATACAATTGGTGTAATAAGCCCATACCTCACAGTCCCTTTTTACTTTGGGGTGGGGTTTTTTTTGAAGATGGAAGGAGCATTTTAATAAAGTGGAATCTGGAACAAGCAAAATATGTTACAGAATACAATTGGAGAATGTATCGGTACTCTACTTGAGCATGGCTTTGTTCTACAGTATGCCAGTAGCCATTCCTAATTATTTTACTCACCAAATATTTAATCTATCATTTTCTTTGAGAAGCTCCATATTACAAATGATAGTGCTAGATGAACGATTCCTCTAACCTGTTATCCTATACTCCAAAGAAGCCAAACATAGCCCATACACCAACCCATCCTATGAAGTCATGGTCACATGTTGACAGACTGTCTTCAGCAGAAGTACTGGCTAATGGAGCTCCTGCCTCCCACCATTCTTTACTACTCCAAATCTCAGCAAAATGCACTTTTGCTGCCACTTCCTCTGTCTGACACTAGGCACTTAACATAAAGTGCTTTTTTTGCTTTTTTTTTTTTTTTTTTTTTTTTTTTTTTCAGACAAGGAAGAAGCTAAGGTTTTTCCCCTCTTTTTAAGTCGGGAAGTTTCCCCGTCTCACATTCAAAATAAGCACCAGTCAATAGATACACTGGCACAACTGAGGCTATACTGTAGCTAATAAAAATGCTGCACCACCCTGCCCCAACACAACTTAGCAAAGCTCTTCATTCATTTGCACGTACTATATGTATAACACACTCCCTGATGAATATAGGGAATTCTAAAGCTTAGAGATTGATTGATTTTCTATTCCCATCAATAGAATACTTACTAAAACCCCAATAATAACAATACAAACAGAGTGGATACAAGGAGACATCTAGGGAGCAAGAAGAACAAGCAAGTATAAACAATGGTCTTTCTCTGACTAATAATTTCTCAGCCTCTGATCACATCTACTCTTCCACTAAGCTTATTGTGGTTTGTCTAAACTATTTTTCTTCCAGGCATTTGTCCACTCTCCCCATGAGCCCTCATAAATGAATGACCTTCTTTTGTCAAGATCATCCACAAATCTATTGCTCATTGCATGCAGAACCACCTCCTCTTTGTCCTTCTGAATCTGGTTGCCACCAAATACCATATTGGAGAAAATGGGAGCATCAATCGCCACTCAACTTCTCCATGCCAGTAATGACTTTGTAGACAAGTATCATATCACTTTGCTGGGCTGAAGAGTTACAGCTCATCCAAGCATTTCTCATAGGGAATTGCTCATCCTTCCTGTCCTGCACTGTACCTTCTAGAGTCACAGAATAATTTGGTTTGAAAAGGGCCTAATTAGTCAACGCTGCCTGCTCAAACCAGGTCTAACTAGATCAAGTTTCCCAGAAAATTTGTTGAATTTCCATTCTTGGAAGCAGTCAGACTGGGCAAGTCCCTGAGCAACCTCAGTTTCCTTAGACCTGCTTTGCACAGAGGATTGGACTAGAGACCTCTGGAGGTCCCTTCCAACACGAATTATTCTCTGATTCTGATATATCTTTTTTGAGATGGTGAGACCAGACCCCCACACAATATTCAATATGGGAGCAAACCATCAATTCATACGGAAAGATAATTATATTTTCTTACTTGCCTCTAGTTCTTTTCTAATAATTTCTTTCATTAGATTTGTGGTTTTGGATTATGAGATCTGAGCTGATGTTTTTGTGGAATTTTCTATCATAGCCCCAAAACCTTGCTCCTGAGAGGCAACAGTCAGCTCAGAGCTCATCATTTTATATGTGAAGCTAGGATTATCCTTCCCCACATGCAGCACTTCACAGTTACCTGCACTGTACTTTATGTGCAATCTTGTGACTAAACTGAAGCTAACAGAATTATGTATAGATTTAGGGTAACAACTACAGCTATACTGACTATATACAACAAACCACGTGTTTTTCAGAAACAAATCCAGCCATTCATTTTTGGTGTGCCTTGGTAGTATATTGCATTCTCCTCACATTGTAACTTTCCCTTGGCTTGAAGTTCTGCAGTCACAAAAATTACATATATTAAAAAACCACCACCAAAATCTAAAACATCACTCTGAATACCTGAGTCACTAGGTCACTTGCCTACTTTCTCAGTGTTTTGTAGTGTTCCCTTAATGGGTTTTGGACGTGTAAAAGGTCACTGTTTTGCTTGATTACCTTCATTTCTTTTTACTGTTTCCTACCATTAGCTCATATAGAATTTGCTAATCCACTCTGTATGAGACCAGCCTCTTACTGATACAAAGTCATAGATGATCAGGCTCTTTTGCTATATTCGTTAGCATATATACTTTTAAATATAATCATAAGTCAGTACAGATTTTTGTAGGCACATACAAATTACTGAATGTTCTCAGAAACTTTATGTTGTGAAACAGAAAATCACTAGAGTTTGGTTTTTTTTGGTTTGTTGTGTTTTTTTTTTTTTGTTTGGGTTTTGTTTTTTTTTTTGTTTTGTTTGGGTTTTAGTTTGTTTGTTTGTTTTGAGATAACCGTTTAGAGTTTTCCTAGTATAATCAAAACATCTTTGTCGTATACCATGAATCTATACAATGACAATTTCATAATTTTCCCATCTTGTTGGGTACATTATGTTCTGTTTTTCTGCATCAGTAGAAAGCATATATTGACTGTAGGAGGAACAGGGAGAGATAAACTACAGACAGGCAACATTTCCTCAGCAAAAATAGCCTGAAAAGGAACAGTTTACAGAGTGACTCATTGCCTTTGAAAGAACTTCTGTATTAACACTTTAATGTATGTAGTAAATTATCTCAACTAGGTTTGAGACTGAGCCCCTCTCTTCCCCCCCCAGGCAATCAATTCTCTGTATGCAAGTAACTCCCATGTAATTTGGCCAATTTGATGCCATTAATTGCATTGAAGCACAGTAATAGAGAGAATAGTAAAATAAAGTTGCATTATCATGCAACCAAGATGCGTAAAGATGTTTCCAAGAAATCTCTCTTGAGGTGAGCTCACCTTATCTGGCTGCCAAATGCCCACCCAGCTGTTCTCTCACTCTCCCTCCTCAAAAGGACAGGGGGAGAAAAATAAGATTGAAAAGCTTGTGGATTGTGGTAGACTCAGCTTGGGGGTTGTGGTCAGTCCATAACAGCTCCTGTCTGCAGTTCCTTCTTCCTTATACTTTTCCCCTGTTCCAGCATGGGTCCTTCCCACAGGCTGCAGTCCTTCAGGATAAACTTGCTCCTGAGTGGGCTCTCCATGGTCTACAGCTTTCTTCAGGGCACATCCACCTGCTCCAGCGTGGGGTCCTCCACGGGCTGCAGTGTGGATATCTACACCACCGAGGTCATCTCTACAGGCTGCAGGGAAATGCCTGTTCCACCATAGTCTTCTCCAGGGGTTGCAGGGGAACCCCTGCTCAGGTGCCTGGATCGCTTTCCCCTCCTCCTGCTCCCCTCCCCTTGGGGCTCACAGGGCTCTTTCTCACACTTTTCTCCCTCATTCCTCTCTGACTGTCCAGCATTTTGCCCTTTCTTACACAGTCTTTCCCCGCAGCTCCGCCGTGGTGGCTGCGGGGCTGAGCCGTGCCCTGCGGTGGGTCGGTCGGAGCTGGCTGGAACCGGCTGTGTCCGGCTCGGGGCAGCCCCAGCCTCTCCTCACAGAGGCCCCCGCAGCACCCCCTGCCAGCGCCTGGAAAGCTACAGTCAAAACCTCAGATTTCCAGCTTTCTCAGAGCCTTAAAATCAACTTGGAACAACTCTTTTTTAAAGCAGGTTTACTTTTTCAAACAAAGATGATGGAAAAGCCAGTACGTTCCTAACTTAGAAAGATATAATGTTCCCATTATAAGCAATAAAGACAAAACATTCCTGAGAACTCTACTCATTCACCCAGACAGGAAAGATGTTCTCATCCAATGTACCTGAATTTGTGCTATCATACAGAGGTGCCCTAGAGAACGAGATGAAAACACTGCAGGCGAGCAGTTAGTGGAACATATGATGACTCTCTCAGAACAAATACAGGCTTTGGAATAGGACTCCCATCCCATTAGCCTGCTCCTTTTTGTCAAAGGATTGAACATTCCCAACCTCTGCCTGTGGCTGAGGCATACTGGGCACAGGATCTACTGCAAAGCATGTCTGTGTGCTGCTTCCATGGTGTCTGTTGGGGTTTCTGGCTCCAAACAAAGACACAACAGCACATTTGAGTTGGAAATTCCTGGAAACTATTTTAATTTGCCCTTTTTGAGGAACCCAAGGAATGGGGACTGTAAGAAGTGCCACAGTCCTCTGGGCCAAACCAGTCATCAAAACGACCATTGTTCTCACCATGGGGGTAATGCTGATGTCCCATAGAATCCATACACCATGAAGAAATTCTCCTGCAAGGTGCTGGTTCCCAGTCAATGTTCAAAGAGGCCATGATCACAAGAGCAAGTCAATGCAAGAAATAACTACATAATTTTATTTAATACACAGCTCTGGGCTTCTTTTAAGAGGGATTCATATCCTGAATTCCTCTTCCAAAATGAAGGAATTCTGTGGAACTAGTCAGTCCTGAAAAACTGAAATGATGTGGGCGTTTTTAGGCAGCCATAAAATAAGCACTGCATGATTCTACCTGCTACAAGGCAAAGTGCTACTGATTCTTTACTGCCATGCTTTGTAAAGCAGGAGTAAAATACTAACCTTTTATGTAGTACTTGATTACACTTTCTTTGCAAAAAAGAAATGGCTTCATAACGTGCAAAGTTTCCCTCTCTCTCTCTAAAAAAAGGAATATCTAAGATCAAAGGGACTGATTCCTCACTATCTGTGTATAAATATTTAATCTGTTTATAGTAGAAGGGGGGAGGGGAATTCAAATCCCAAGACTAATGCATCAGCAGTAGGTTGCACAAACTCAGAGTAAGAAAATTACAAGGCAAAGAGCAGCAGAGAATCAGATCTATTCAGAGAAAAAATAAAAAAAACACTAACCAAAACAAACAAAAACACAACCCAAAACAAAACCAAACCAAACAAAACCAAAGACGCTCCTCCCCCACCCCAGTCCAAACAAACAGGGAAACTTGAATTCTGACATTGTTCACAGCTTTACACTAGTAAATTTAGTCCAAATTGCCTGGTATCCTGCTTAGAAAGTAAAGACATTTCCTGCAAATGCTCTGTCTAGTGTTTTCCAATTACAGTTAACACACAGCTCCCGCAGGACCAGAAGTCCACATGTAATACATAGAAGGAGGTTCAGAGATAAAACCTGCCACAGAGAACAATGTCCTTTTTCCTATTACAAGGGTTTTGCCAAGCAAGGACAACAGGTTCAGTCTCTGAAAAACATTGCTTTTCAGGAAAGTCACATTCACAAAAGGAAGAAGTAGGTAAATGCAAGCTACAGTCAACAGTCAAATATCCTAGGGAAATTTTCCTAGTGTCACCACCTATCAGCACGCCTGCTGCAGAGCAGCACCCTCAAATCTGTAATGTGGGGCACACAGCAAACCAAGCAGGTCTCACTCAAAACCAAGCCACTGGCCAAGAGCATGTCCTAGTGACAAAAAAATCTGCCCACAAATTTTCAGTAAATGTACTAAATTAGGCTCTCGCAGCTTAATTTACATGGATTTCATATGATCTTCCACTAATATGAACAAATGAGAAACAACTAACTGTGTCATGGAGCCAGAAGTTTAAAATCAGCCAAGAAAGAACGTTAACGTAGTGATACTTGTACTAACCAGCATGGCTTCAGTTTGTTAAACAGTAGGATACTTTTCTGCACATTTGCTCCAGATCAATAATAATGTGTTTTGGAGGAGGCCCAGTGTACATTCATCAGTTGTTGAATAGCCACGTGAAGCTATGCAGATAATATAATTGATAGTGGTAGAGAAGCCTTTGTAGGAAAGAGTTACTGTGCTCTGATCTGTGACACCCCTCCGCTGTTGCAACCTTCACAGCATAACATCTGCAGGTTTTTTTTGTTACATGGAATTATTAAGAATGAATATTAAAGGCCTTATTTAGACAAGGATCTTAATGTACTGGAGATATGTAAGTATGTATCATTAAACTCATATCCTAATCACAGTGTAGTCAAAATATATATATGGGGAGGAAGGGAGGAAGGACAGCAAACAGGAGAATCCAGAAAAGAAACATACAAGAATCATAGCAATACAATGGCTCTGCAGGAAACACAATTTCCTACTCTAAGGCTCTACTTTTTAGGCTAAAAAATTTCACCAGTGAGACTACAGCTCTGAGAAATTCAACAAATCTTTAAGAACTGGTGTTAATTTTTTTTATTCCTTTGATCATCTCTGGAAATACTTGCTATTGCAAAAGACACACTAAATCTTCTGACTCTAATATAACTCAATATTTACTCTGTGTCTATACACGTTACCAAATGTGCCCGCAATAACTTCTGAAGTTATTTTATTGTTTCTAAATCTTTATTTGCATTTCCTATTCATTATATGAAATTCAACTTTTCTCTTCCTACTCTGACCTTATCCTATGCCCAAATATATTAGCTGACAGATGAAACCCTCATACATGTTCCTTGTGCAGGAACAGAAGTCTGGCAGTTATTGTGAGAGGAATTCAATATCTACAGGGAATGAAGATTTCAAAAGGATGAATGAGAATTTGTACCTCAAATTGCATTTTCTATTAAATACTGAATTGTCTAAAAATAGAATGACCCAGAATGTTTGTGCGTGTGCTGTAGTGCATGAAGCTTACTTCTTGCCTCCTCTCCCCACCCCCCCGCCCAACTCCTCACTCATGTACCCCCTACACATTGCATCCTTCAGTCAAGTTTTCCATGTCACATTTCTTGACCTTTCCTCCCTCCTGTTACACATCTCCACTCATCTCACTTTTGGATAAAATGCTTTCTCTCTTGTACCTAACCTATGTCTTAAACTGTAGGGCGTTAGCCCCCCTACTCCTGCTAATTTTCTGAATGTGCTGTGGAGGATGTACTGGAATCATTGCCTATGACCGGCGAAAGCCTTGTTAGCTGGCTTTCCTGAGCATGAACCAGCATCTCCCAAATCATCTTTTCCTGACTCTTTTGGCAAAGTATGATTTTTTTTTTTTTTTCTAAACCATGTTTAAAATACATGGGGCAAGAAAGGGGAAAACAAACTGAACCAAAGAAAAGTTTCTTTATACTTAGATAAAGTAAGCTGGAGAAAGGACTGAAGTCCACTGCCTTATATGTCCCGTGGCAATTTGGTAAAAGAATCTGCTCCGTTGTTCTGCTTCTCTCATTAATCATATCACAATAGAATTTCAGTAGGAGGAGTGAAGTAGTCCCATCTCAGACTGTTACCCTGTTGAATAGGGTTTTTGAACTAGGAGATGGGAGACCAGCATGCTAGGAAGCATGGTATTTGATAAATACTAGCTACTTAGTACAGTCAGATGTCTCGACTTACCAGTACTATATGTGACCTGAATCTGACAGATTTGGACCACTGCTAAAGACCAAAGTTACTTAATACCTAAAGAGGAATGAACACAGCCTTTAGCCATTACCATGACAGGGAACATCATAAATGTCTTTAAGCTTTAGACCAAGCATGCATAGTTGCATATCAACAAGAGCATGGCTATGCCTACATGGCATGAGTCTGTTGCATGTAGACCATAATGTCTTGTAGTGGCAGTGTTCACAGTAAGAAAAAGCATGCTCTGAGCTGTCAGCCTAAAAGGGGTAATACCACATGCTTCATAGGATATATATGTTGCCAGGCTCTTGGTGGGCAGTAAGGACAGCCTGTTCTACTCAGAGAAAGTGGCAGATCATTGCCCGCTCTCTCCGAAGCGGAGCTCACTGTGCAATGCCAGTGTGGTTTAGAGACCTCTGGGTACAGACAGCAGCTGACCTGTTTCAGATTCCAAATTATATCAAATTAAACAGCAGCAGAGAAAAACGTCCATTTGTGAGCCACATCCTTTAAGAGCCTAGGTCTTGCTGGAAGAGTTTCAGTCCCTCTGAAAACAGTTTTCTAATGATTTTACCCTCCTTGTTTTCTATTGGACAGTTTTATTGGAGTGCAGTGAGAAGTTATCCTTTCTTAATCACAAATGTAGGCCTTAATTTTCAGTTGACTGGGCAAAGAGGTTGGCCTCACTGGACGGCTGTGGATCTACAACAGCTCAGGCTGTAGCTGGCAGCTCTAACATTTACAAGCTTTAAGGTTTTGTAGAAACTACATTCGTCTCTGCAGATCCATGTCTGTTCAGATTGATAATAATGAGAATGCTTAGGGTTATTACAATCTCTAAATAATATATCAGTTCTGGCTAACAAATAGCTTCACTGTAGTCTAATAGCTATTTATTAACATAACTAAAATAAATTAGGAGGTAGCTTATTCATGCACTCAGAAAAAAAAGAGCAGTTAAGATGAGAAAGATGAATGGAATTTATGATTTACCTATTTTGTTGAGGGATAAACAGATACATCATCACAATTAATATGTCTGTTACTAATTAAAAACAATGTTTGCAATGATCATTTCTGATGTAATTTTACATTTGGGTGGCTCATACTAGACTAGGGAGGCTTTCAAATCTGTGAGCTAATTTTTGCTTTCCTCTCCTCCTCCTTTATGTTTATGATTCCTATCATCATCATTACCATTAGGTATTTCCCATGTAGCACTACTTTGTACGGTACAAGGACTTATTTTTAAAAAGCACTTTATTATATAACACTCTATCCTATATTACTCTACATAGTAATTTCACTCACCAGTACCAAAAGCTACACAGCATGAAAAAAGGAAAACAGAGAATTAAGGCATTTTCTGGGTCTGTCTGAAGAAGTAGAAGCTTTAGGATGGACGAAAAAAAAAGTTAAAGACACAGATTAAGGACAAAAGACATACTTTCAGATGCATTGCTGCATAGCAGATCACAAAAAATAAATAGCAAATGTGGGAGTAGGTCTTTAACAAGTGTAATATGTAATTGACATCAGACGAATTATGATAAACTACCCAAGCTGACAATTTGATCCCCCTAAATTTCTGTAATTTACACTACTTCCTGTACCAAAAAGCCTTCATTTTTGCTTATTCAAAGGTTGATCTGAAGGTCTGTGGTATCAAGAGGCACTGAACTGGAGACTAGCAGTCCTCATCAGTATGGAGTGTCTTATGAAATAACATTAGTCTTACATAGACTCCAGATTTTCTTGGGAGATGAAGTCAGAAGCATAAAAGCAAGAAAACCATTAGGGCAAAATCTTCTGGAAAAAGGGGAATTGCTATTGAACTCTCAAAGAAATATTAAGGTGGGAAGAAAGCTGATGGTTCCAGGAAATTTTCCAATCAGATTGTTTTCAATAGAACTTGACGGCAAATGGATTTTGTCTACATCTGGTTGTTTGTCAGTTCAACCTATGGAACAAATTATAACTTATAGATGACTGATGCAAAGCATGTGAAAATTACCTGTTTCTGTTGATTTTAATTGGCTTGGAACAGCTTTTAAAAGCTCAGTGATACTTCCCAACTGACAAGCAAATGGTGCATTACCCTTCACCAACCACACTATATCTCCCTGTTTAGCCTTCTCTTTTTATTTTACAGTAAAAGATTTTCGGTGTTGACAGTCAGACAACAAAGCTCTCATTACACTGGAGAGTTGGGAGAGAGGAAACTCCTCTACGCAGCTCTGCCATTCAATCTCTTTAGTGAAATACATAACAGCTTTGCTAACATCCTTGTTGGGTAGAAATGTTACTGTGTAAATCTGCAAAGGGAATATTGTAATGTCTGAAATTGTATAAAAACAAGTCTCACGGACCTTGTTCAGTTCTCATTGTTACTTGACAAATCGGCTAGTTGCAGATGATATTAACACTTAAAAGATGAATCTGGACCTAATTCAACGTGTTCCTGCTTGCATACCTTTTCAAGAGATGAGGCTGGACTGGGTGACGTAACAGCAAATAACATTTGCCTAAAAGCAGCGCTTGCTGTAAGAAGTCATCAACAAGGAGAAAGAAAGGGAAGTAACAGTAAGATGTAGCATACTAAATAATAATAATAATAATAATAATAATAGTAATAAAAAAGACACCTCCAACCTGGGTGGGTGGCAGAAAAATAAAAAAATAATAATAAAAAAAGAAATCAGGCTTCAGACCTCTGAACGTCCTGCTCAGAGAGAATAGGGATAGCCAGCAGAGAAGCTGATTTTGCAGCTTTGGTATAAACACAGTTAGAGGAGGTCAGAAAGAAAGGAAACACTGAGAAAGTAATCTTTGGAGGGAATTGACCCAAGAAGCCTACCAATGATGGATTATTGCTAGTGGTCAATAAGGATGGGTAGTAACTCCCTTACCTTACTTGGAATTCAGGTTAAGCTGGAGGAAATAACTCCCTTCTGTTTTCCTGATGAGGGAATATGACTATCTGTTACAGGACATTGTTTCACAATGGATTGTTTCTTGCAGTGAGAAGCTAGCCTGTGCTAAAACCAACCAACCCACCATACTTTCCCTTTAGAAAAAGACTCACTGTCTTTGTCAACTCTTCTATATTTATATTTTCCACAATTAAAATTATATGCCAAGTCTTATAGCATATTTGTACAGGAAGTTTGAAGCTAAGGCAATGGTACTCCAGTAACATAAATAACTTTCTTTAACATCCATTTTTTGGGTTATAAAGAGTTTTCTCCAGTTTAAAAAAAAAAAAAAAAAAAGAATGGAGGACACCAAGTCTCTCTGGAGCAATGGTGAGTTTGAGATTAAAAAGAATAACATCCCTGGGACTGCAGGCTGTCGGGAAAAACATGAATATACCATCTCCTGAGAAATACAGTAACCTCAGCCTGCCAAGGTTCTGTCTTCTTTTTCTGGCCCTTAGAGCCCTTTGATTTTTTATTTTTATATTCATTTAAATCTCCCATGCTTCCCTTTCAAAGATTTTTTTTAATAAAACTTTCCAATTCTCCAAGTTTTCCAAGTGCTCTGAACTTTGGCTTATATTATAATGGAAGTACTGCCCGAACACTGAACTCCAGCAGTCTGAAGGGTGACTAGGATAAATATGGAACTTAACGGTGGATAACTGACTTTGATGCAGTTTCATCAATCAGACAGAGATAAACTGCTTTCTCCCCTTGCAGCAACCCTTTTTAAGAAAAATGTATTGATTTTTTTCATCAGATAGACATATTAACTAGCAAGACACACAATGCATTCTTCTGTCTGCAGAGACATTTTGAGCACAGATTGATTTTTTTTTTGCTCTACGGGAAAACAGTCACTATTCAGTGATAAACTAAAAAAAAAAAAGTGCGCTTCCTCTTGCACTGTTGCCAGAGGCACAGAATTAACATTCATAAAACTTAATTTATGAAAGATAACAAAAAGAATACTCCCCCCCTCCATAAACCTTTTGATTTGTGACCACAGGAACTCATGGTAGGAGACTAGATACATTTGTAAAATTAAGAAGAGACGTATATTTGATTGCTGTAATCTACCATTAATGAGTTTATCTGTACAGTAAATGGGCAATACAGCCAACTCAGATCCCTTTTGATTGATCATTAAAGATCCCATGGCACTCTTCACAAGCGTAGAGTTATCCTCCCTGTCCTTGCCAAATTCAATCACAAGTGATAATTTTCTTCTGCCTATCTATGTTTTCCCTGCAGTTTTATCTGAAGAAGACTTTGCTTTTCATTTCCTGCGCAAAAATTGTTGTATAATGTTTCTGTGTGCTATTAGAGAGCTGCACTTTTCCACCCAGAAGATTACAGTATCAGATGAAATGATTTTTGTATTATGGATATGACAAAGTGTTATCATAGTCCTTTGAAAGTCCATGGTACTTAGCTGTATGAGAGTAGGCCTATTTAGTAGACTGGGTTCTCAGCTGACAAGTGAGACTATGATAGGACAACTGCTGTTTCCTGTTTTGACGACTCCAATTTAGAAACCTTGTCACTAATAGCAGAATTTGACCTCCAGAATCAGCATCACTTGAGAAGATGCTTAAGCAGAGAGAAAAAAAAAAAAAAAAAAAAAGACTACACTGGAACTGCAGTGCAGTGCTGCAAGATGATCTGAGTATCATGGATACATTATTTTTGTCTTTTTTTTTAATGCATCTGTACACATCCAAAAAAGATATCCTTATTATACGGACTTTTACAAGTTTAATACAGAATGACACAATTGTCTTTAGAAGAAAAGTTAATCATGTTGGATAATAAAATTCTAGTCAATGCAATGCTAGTTTCTAATGTCTGCCATGTGGCCTTCAGGAAGGAAAGACTGGAAACTGGACTCTAGTCCTGACTCACAATACAGCCTGGTTGTTGAGAAGTTCTTGACTTCAGTACAGCCTCATAAACCATATAGTCTAACCCACAGTAGATTCTGGTAACTGACCTGGTAACAAGGTTGTAACTGACTAAATTTTTTTTTTTTGGCTGGTTACCTACCCATTGAAGGAAGGCAGAAGTTTTAAGTTCTGTTTTTAAATAAGATAGCCTCACGTAATTCCTGAAGTAGTATAACACACCCTATGGTGTGGTTGGTAACCTTTTCTGTTTCTTTTCCTTTGCAAGGCAAGAATCTTTTGCTAAAAGCATGTCTATATTATGAAAAACTAGTCTATTTAGAACATTTTTTATTCCATGTTTTCAGGATCGTTTGTTTTGATTTCTTCAGGGCAAATTATCCCCAAAACTTCTATCAGGTCTTTTTTTCTTCAAGGAATTTTCACTGAGTACCACCTTGTTAATTAAAATATCTCTAAAAATGTACAGTTTTTGTCTTGAGTGGTTGCCATGGTGCTACAGCAATGTGTCTTAGATTAACATACCAAAACCTCATCCTAGTCATGAAATGGTACCCCATGAATAGTTATACAAGACAGCTGTGGAGGCAGCGCAGAAACTAAGAGCAGGAACAGGTTGTATTAGCACTTCCACCACAGAAATTCTGCCAAGCTGCATGACAATTTAAGGGCCAGATTCTCAACAGCAGCCCTTGAAGAACAGGAAGATGTGGGATGCTGAAGAAGAAAGGGAATACAATAAAGCAGAGGTGCTGTTGTGGTTTCTCACTTCTTTTGGATTACTGGGAAGGGAGGCAGGTTCAAAGGCCAGGCTCACAAGACTAAGCAAGCCCAAGGGTTGTTTGACAAGCTCCTCAGCATTATTAAAACTTGCTTTGCACTATATTTATCCCCCTATGTATTTCCCACCCTAACTCATCAGCTGCTTTCATACAAGCAACACAAGTTACAATAGCAAGCTTTGCCAGACGCACTTGAATCAAGTGTCAGAAGATGAAGAGGCAGAAAGTAGGGGAGCTTTCTCAGAACCCCTTCAACCTGCTAGGACGATTTAAAAGGCCATAGTTCTCTTTTTCATCAAGTCATCTTTTCCCCAAGTCATTGCACAATAAATCAAATATTTGTAGCACAGAGCCACTTTCCAAGCTAAATGGAGATTTAGTAATAATTTAAGAGGTGAATACTGAAAGTGTATTTCAGAAAATCAGAAAAATAGCTTAGTACCCTAGCACTGCAGAGATCAACTTGTAGATGCATCTTTGGAACTTACATACCACATGTGATTAGACCCCAAGTCAGAAAAAGTTTAAAAAGTAGAGTTTTCTCACAAGTTTTTTGCCTCCTTTTACAGGCAGGATAACATAAAGGAAACAAGTCTTTTATAAGAACAAAATTAAAAGAGTTTTGGTTAGAAAAAAAGTCATAAATTCAAGCCTGCTCATACCTCAGTGGATTATTCAACTTTAATCAGGATATTATTTAAGTCATTAGCAAGACAAATGTTCTGATTAACATGGAAAATAGCTTATGTTTATACAATAAAGTTTTAATACTGAAGGTTCTTAGAAATAAAATACCTGAAAGATATTTTCCCAAGAGGGTATTTATTTTGTTGGAGTGTGACCACAGTTTTCCAATTTCTTGAAGATCATACAAGTTTAATCAACTCCTGAAATTATTAGAAAGCAATGAGATCATGACATTTCAAATCTTAAGCTAAAACTGTATTTTTTTTTGCAAATTAAACAAAGAATTCTCAGTCTCAAATTTTAATCTCCAAACACTGATTTAAATTAAATGATGCCCAATTCTTTCGGTATTCAGCCCATAACAAACTGGTAAAAATTTAGTAAGTGAGATTTAAGCTCTGGGGTATTGCTTCATAGCAAACCATATTAAAAAAAAGAAAACAAAACCCAAAACATTAGCCACACATTTAGACTTTGAAATAGACAGTTTCTGAAGTAAATATCCAAAAGTCTTTTTCTACTGTATATTATTCTAGTCAGGGGGGAGTTTAGGGTTTCTTTATGGTCATACCTCCACCCCACCCCCAGGAGGGTACTTTCTGTACTTCAAAATTTTTTAACTGTAGTTCAGACTACAGTTTTGCTTTAATGAAGCTCTAACACTTGTATACAGTTTATACTACACTGTTTTAAGTTACATCTCATCTAAATGTCTCAGCACAGAGTGTGGTGATAGTCTCCAAGTATTGAAACTTGAAACTTATTGAAATTGATGGAAACAGACTCTTAGGTGGCACATACCATCCTAAAGACATGGTGCCCCAGGTGAGTATTACAAAATTATTTTCTTGCTGCTCATTAATAAAACTACTTTCAGGAAACAAGGTCTTAAAAAAAAAAAAAAAAATCTACCAGAAATGTTCCCCCCCTTTCCCCCCCCCTCCCCCCCTTATTCATGCCTAGAGGAAATCAAATAAAATAATAATAAAAAAGAAATATAACAACTAGATTACTTAAATCTTCCCAGGACTATAAATTATAGGGATCACATTATCATTCAGTGATACATACCAGATTATAGTAACCCATTCTGTTGACTATAAGTTAAGAACTTCTGTCCTGTCCCGTCCTTTCCCTTCCTCTGTTTGGTTCCAAAAGGGAGTCTCCAGAGGATCTCACACACACAGGACAGACTCTTCATGGTATGACAAAATTAGTGCTTGATTTCTCAGTTAAAGTGAAAGCTGTACTTGATCAAAATAGTATTAGGTATATTTTTAATGAAGTTAAATAACTCATAGCCACTAGAAAAAACACAGAAAAAAAATCTTAGGCATGTTGAAAAGTTGTACATGCAGTGTAATAGCTGCTCTTTAGGATTTTCAGAGTCTGTTTCTGAATCTAGCAAATTCATTCAGCATGACTTTCTCTGTATAAATAAAGGGCCTAAGCTCCAGACATGGAAGTATTAGAAAGGGGATGTAGTTTTGCAGTAAGTTTCCAGCAGGAAATGTGCCTGGTTCAGAGGAAGTTCCTCTCCAACATACTCATGCATCTGTCCATATGCTGCACTGGTGAGACTGGATGCTGGCTACACCTCTGGGGGCTGATCACAGGGAATCTGGTTTTTAGAAGTAAAAGCTAATGCTAAAAGTTTAGATGGGTTAATTTTATTTTTTTCACATATACACAAACACATAAAGACATTGTGCTGGTGTACACACTCCCCCTTTGTGTATTTGTAAATTCATTGCGGGGGGGGGG